>NC_049180.1:20614041-20636541 GCF_009769625.2 Cygnus olor | reverse complement strand
AGATCCCTGGATGATAGTGCTATATAGGTATAAAGTATTATTATACTAGAAAGTAAAACGTCCCATAAAATAGATATTGCCCTAAATTCTGGTAAAAGTTAGTGCAATAATGTAAAAAGCTGGTTATGTGCCTACATTAAACCCAGATTTAAAAGCATTAGCACATCACCAATGTGCTCCTGTTTGGCATGTGTTTTATGCCCAATACCCTACTCTGGCACATTAACAATCTGTGTATTCATTTATCAGCAGTACATTTTGAATTGTATATTTATGGCACGGTGCACTTTTCATAGCTGAAAATTAATGAACATGCCTCTCTCGTAACAAACAAGCACCTGTGCTGCATAGTTAGTAATCGGAAACAGATTTATTTTTATTAGTGTATATGTGGGCAAATTTTCTATTTTTTTAAAAACCTATGGTATGCTAAAAGCTTGATTATAAGAGTATATTCTGCCAAAGGATATCTTTATTTTATAAACTTCTACTTATAATTTCTGCCAGTAATATTTTCTTTTCAGATTTAGTGATAATGCCTTCATATAGAATGTAATCATTTGTTTGCAGAGCATACTTGTCTTGACAAATCAAGTTCTGAGCTGTTGCCGACCACTACTATAACAAAATGAAAATTCACAAGTAGTGAGGAAGATGGAACTGAATATTTAACCATTTCAGCTAAACTGCACTTCCCAAATATCTTTTAAATCATTCAGCACTCCAGTCAAAAACTGCATCACCTTCACCAGTCTCGACCAATTAATCCTGGATAGAAACTCTTCCTATTTCCTGGAAATTTCCTATTTCCTACTCATCAGTTTTCCTTTTTATTATTTAAGGAGCGAGTTTAGCCAAAGAATCAAGGAACGCTTCAAAACCATGAAACCTATATACATTGTGAAATATGCTAGATCACAAGAACATTTAGGCACTCCTCCTTCAGCACGTGCGCTGCCCAGTCCTGGCTTGTTCCTGGCCCTCAATTTAATCTTCTAACTTCCTAACTGCTGCAATTCTAAGAGGTCCACGGATATGTTCCAGCACCGTAAAACAAGTACAGTTATTCTACCTAAGTCTGTAGTATCTTACTAATTTATTTCTCGTGTGGCTGAGTATAAAGAAACATCTGCTGTCACTGTCTTCTCACCTACATGGTCTCGTTGCTGCTTTCATGGCTCCTTCACAGCCTGTGGTCCAAAGAGGCTTTTGTTGAGTTAGAAGTGGGAACTGGAAGAGTCAAGACAGTCCTTCACCACCCAGCTATAACTGGACTAGATTTGTATACCACTCAGCAAAAGATACTACAGCCTCTGATAACATCTGTAATATTACAGTCAAATAAAAACCTTGTCATTGGTAATGGTGGCAAAGGGGGCAGCTTATTCAGTTCTACTTCACAGCGTATCTGCACAGAAAACAATCCCAAACTAAGAACATGATCAAATATTTCCAGAGGTGTTAATTTGGGAGCCTCCATTTTGTTTTAGTAGACCATGACGTCAAATCCAAACTTGAATATAGACTTTTTCATTGAGCTCTTTAATCAAATTCGTTTGTAAATTAAGCTACAAACAACCTGTCAAAGCCCATTAAGAAACCTGAACAAAACTCTTCTGGAGAGTACACCCTATCCAGCCAAAGAGTTAAGCTACTCTTCTCTGTGTCATTCTGTGTTAGATGCAAATATTAATTTTCATTGGATACATCTAACAGTTTCCTGTTCACACATCAGGATGGAAATACTAATGTAAGAATGTCAAACTATCTAGCCCAAAACGACTCTTTTCCATCTACAGAACTAATGGTAATCTTACTACTTTTCATTATACATTTCTTATGAATTTTACAGTCTCTGCTACCTCAGGAATACCTTAGGTCTACAGGGAAAAAATGGCATTTATCCCATCAGCCATCTATCTCACACCAAAAAAAAAAAAAAAAAAGTTTCCTTCTCATGAAGGAGTACTTTATCTGTCAATATTTTAAATATGAAGCAACCTACTAACAATCCCATTAAAATAAAGCTATTTATTTAAATAGCTTATCACAAGGAAAAAAAAAAAAAAGTAAAAATCCTAGCTGATGCTGAAGTCCTGTAGCCCTGATTTCCAAAAATAATGCACAAGTCTGAGATTAATTGTCTGATTGGTTCTTTCTCTTGCAGGGTTGTTTGGATACTCCTAGCAGATAGTTCAGGAAGAGCACCAGGTGTAGCTCATTCACAGCCTGGGCCACTAGACATGAAAAACCCTTCTACTACTTCAAAGCTGTTATCTCCACCAGTCCTTTACTGCAACGTTGTCTAAGCTCACAAACTTTACACTAACCCCTTTCTCAGGAAGGGAACAGTTTTGTTTTTTCTGTAACACTGACAACTGGATGATGCTTTTGCTCGTCAAGCCACAACTCAGCACGATGTTTAAGCCCTGTTTTTTGCTTAGAGCTCAGCAAAACCAGGATTTGGTTTGAGGAAACTTACATGCTTCAAGAACTGTTAACGGGTCCCTGGGTTGAATGCAGCAGGGCTTCCAGAAAGCAGAAGCTGGGAATAGAAGTAACATGAGGAAATTTTGGACTCCTTGGGGAAACATGTACAGGGCATGCCTCACTAATAACACACTATGAAAAAAAGGCAAAACGTTCCTCTGTGTCAGTAAATGTTATCTTCTCAGTTTGGCCTTTTAATGCTGATGTCAACAGCAGCCCCATCCAATTGTAAAGGTAGACTATGTCCTAGTAATTTTTACAGTAATTCTCTACTATACTTTACAGTAATAATGCTGTTATAGCTATGGTGATCTAAAGATAGAAGCACAGTAGAATTTGCAAGAATTAACAGCTTATATTAAAACTTAACTAATATTAAAACAGCTAACATCTAAAAAAGCAGGAATAATTTTCAGTCACAAATTCTTTTTCAGGGCAGAGCAAGCAGCAAACTTCTATTACTGCAGTTACAATCAAAACAATTTTTCCCAGTCTACAGTTATCTCATATTTAATAGGTTTTGGGCATTTTTAGAAGCAACTTTAATACTTATTTTTAGAGAGAAATAATGTTAAGGGAAGAAATTATTTTTTTATTTTTTAAAATATCAATTAGAGCAAACACAGAAGCGCCAAACTCAATGTACCTGTAAAGTGATTCTGCCATGGACAGCACTCTTATGGTGTGGTAAAGAACAGACCTGTGAACTAGTAGAAGTCTGTCCTGCATGTTACAAATTTTTTGATAAAATGCAAGTTTATTATAAAGGTCATGACCAGATAATAGTCATTTTCTTTGTGGAAATCTAACCATTTACCACTAATGACTCAATACCCTCACAGTCATCTTTAAAATCTCTTAACTGTACAATTAAAAATATACGTGCTTTTGTGCAACATACCTTCCAGAGCTGGACATTACAGTTAGTATTTGAAGAAAACAGATAATTTTGCCAAGTATGGACACTATCATGTTTATTTTAGTAGTATTTCTGGGAATTTCTGGACAGTTGTATGCAAAAATATATTTTTGACCAAGTTCTGTAATTCATAACTAAATAAAAATCCCCATATTTTTATATGAGAGCATATTAGAAATGTTTTAGGTCAGTAACATTAAAAAGCTTAACTTTCCTTATCCAAAAGCCAGGAAGAATCCTGAAAGGTTGACGTACTCAAGTCTTCTGACTACCATTTATAAGAAGAAGAAGAAGAAAAAAAGTATTATACAAAACATACATTATCCCTAGTACGAATTTACAGTTAATTGAAGCTTGAATAACTGATGATAAAGTGTGAACTACTTCATCTGCCACAAACCCAGAGAATACCATTTAGATAGAATTTGAAATGGAAATCGTCAACTATCCTGTTTAAATATTAAAAAGCTGAGGGGTGGGGCTCAGCTCAGTTTCACTGAGTTCGGCACACCACAAACCACTGCAACACCACCATTTAGCTTTTGTGCACAAATGTTTATCCACAGATCTCAAAGCGTTCAACAAAGAAAGCTCTTCTGTGTTTTCAAACAGAAGAAACTGGGGTATAGAAAGACAAAATTACTTGCCTAGGTGTAAAGAAAAGTTTCTGGAAGAAAGAAGCTCCTAATCCTACCCATCCCCATGACATCAACAACAACCTTGAGGTAATCTGCAATAAATCTAAATATTTAAAGGCACATGTAAAACTCATTTCTGCACAGCTGACCTGACAGACAAAAAGACAAACATCACAGGTGGAAGCTGTCACACAAATCAATACTACTGTGTCACTCCATATATAGATAGTTATAAGAAATGCATGTTGCAACAGCCTTGCAAAGTTACACTGAATGAAATATTTATAATTGCAGAGTGGACTTGACACAAATAAACATCTTATTTTAAAATAAAAAATGCAGCCTTTATTCACAGTTTGTTGTGGAGGTGCAAACTGAGGGAATTCTGTGTGACCCTAATTTCTAAGTTGCCCACTTGCTTTCTTTTATCCAATATCTTTGCTCCCAAATAATTCTCAAGGAACCTTTATTGCAGCAATTCTCAGTGCATGAAACAGTGCCAGGAAGCTCCACCCATTGCCAAGGGTCTTCCATATCGTCGAATAAGAGCCCCACATAACAATGCTGTTGCACCACAGAACTAGGAAAAGACATCTATGACTACTTCACTGCAAGTCCTATAAAACAGGAATCCATAACATAAATCCTAAGGGGCTCTTAAATACAGAAACTATAAAGCAGGACAAGTATAATCTAACAAAAGAGGAAGGCATTTCAGATCCTAAATTTGGGCTGGGAGGACAGAAGACAGAGAGCTTTTGAGTTTATCTCTAGATAAATTTCACAAAGGGCTTAATATTTGTCATATAAATTCAAACACTTTTATCTTAATAGAATGCAAAGTCCAACAGAGGTTGTAGCTGGCTTGTTTACACAGGCCCCTCTTCACCTGTCATAGCGACAGAAAGGAACAATTATTTAAAAGGATCTGAAAACAGACAGCTTGAAAACAGAGTAAAGAAAATGGTATCAAATTAAAATTGCATGGACAATTTAGGTTTAAAGAATATAATTATACAAACTAAATTAAAGAAAATTCTCCTTCTGAGAAAGGCAGCACATGGTCTTTAGTCTGACAAGTGGCCAAACATGTTCCCCACTCTGCTCAAAAAACCCTCCTGTAGCACCTGTGTCTCATAGCATTGGAGCAAACCACAGAAAATTGGGATCCAGTCTATAAATCACAACACACCTGACTGCGGTTCCCAGCACTGACACTATGTTAGATGACGGCTTTTCTTTCTTTGATCAAGAGTCAAGACATTATTCTAGATCCAACGGTGTAGTAAGACAAGCCTGTGACTTCAGGGAGGATGGTTAAAAGGGACCGATTTTCAGAAGAGTTCATCTCTGGCAGCTAGTGCTTTTTCAACTGAAGATAAAATTATTACTTATTTTGCTTTCAGCTGCTCATCTATGAATTAATCTAATAACATATGCGTATATGTATATATATGTGTATGTGTTTACATATATATAATGGGAAATGTGTTATAAATCTGTGATTAATACTGGTGTGAAAGTATATCACCTGCTAAGTAACATCGGTAAGATTCTTAAACTTCCCCTGCCTATTTAAACTATGTGATAACCCCCCTAGATTTTGTAGGACTACTACATCTTAAAGGCTTGCGTCATCTAGATGCCTTGATAAATTAACTTCAGTACCACCAGTACCAAGTTTATGTAGGACATAAACTCATTTGTCAGTTGGTCAGCCTCACTCAGCATGATCTCTTACACTACCTGGAAACCTCCTCATCCCTTTGCTGTACCTCCATCTTCTCAAGGGACATGGGCTCCACCACCTACAACATGTTAGCTAAGTACAACAAGGTCACGGAAAGCGAGGTAGTCTGCAAGCTGATGCAAATATTTCCATTCTGTGAAATGAGATGGCTGAAGGCAGCAGAATCTCTTTCTGCAATTGTTTTGAGAGGGAAACTAACAATGAAAGACCTGAGAGCAGGTTCTGCTTTCACCACTAGGCAGCAAGGAGAAGAAGCACTTTGGAGAAGTTAAGGAAATGGGTCTTTAGGTACTCAGAAGATCTCTCAGTTATAAGGGTAGGTGCCATTAACATGTTAATTTTTCAACAACCGTGCTGCACAAAAAAAAAAAATAATAAAATTTCATTTTCTCTCTTATTTGTGGGTCTTATGCTGCTGTTCCTATGCAAGCAAATCCCTATCAAAATCAATCATGTTCCCTACTTATTTTTTTTATGATCAAAATCCATATTTATACTATTACATAAAACTCACAGAATATGTAAAAGCACATAACTTCAACTGCAATAAAACATGGACAACAGAACCTCAATGGAATTAAACTAGTGAGAGTTTTCCAAGAGAAGAGGTTTCACAATGAGTTTTCTTTGTCCCTAAAATGAGAATATTTTAATGTAGTAGTTTGCAATTTTCTCAGATTTTTGTAAAGGATGCAACAAAGAATACAATTATTTTTCCTCATGGATGTTGGTGAAAAGCCTGAAGGAAATTTTCTTAAACTTGCTTCAAACCTCTTTCCCCAAAAGGGTATGTTTCTCTTTAAAGTAATAAATAAATAAATAAATAAATAAATAAAGAGTTATATTACTGGTAACAAAGGTTTTAGCATCCACTAAAATGTCAGCTAAAGTTGCCAAACAAATACTTACATGCTGCTGATGACTGTTTATTTAGGAAAAGGAGATTTAGCTGTTCACATGTTCATTAGCACACACAGAGAAATGGATGAAAAATTCTTTTGGTACTTAAAACTGATGCCATGGCTGCTGCTTACAAGTATTTCTAATACACAGTGGGCAAAAACTGAATAAAAAGCAGATTAAGATATTTAAGGAAAGCAATGACTGAACTTTAAAAGAAAAAAAAATAATAAAGCAACCAACAGAACTGCTACTTCTTTTTTCCTGGTTACTCTAAATGCTTGAAGCAGATTGCCTGTTATTTTAGCAAAATATGGTGATTTCTGAGCGTTCCTGTGCTTTTACATATTTGAGTTTTGCAATGATTCAGGCATTATTGCTCTGTAATAGGTGTGGCTGCCTTTGAAATGTAAGCTCACAGCTTCTGTAGTCAGTGAACCATTGCTGATAGGGCTGACTAGTCAGAAGCAGAACTGGCTAGTTATGAAACTACTATAGTATATCCTTTATCTCATACACATTTAAAGGATTTACCTATCTACCCCACTGCAGACCTACTCATTGAGTAGGAGCCAACAGCATATGATTGTGTTAATTAATCTGCTATTGTGAGTAAAGGAACAGCTGCAGTGGTCTCGTGGATACGTTGTCAAAGGAAAACAATGTAATGTTAAGCTTCTGACTGCATATTCTGTTACAAAGGAGGTTTACGAGAAGTTAAATTCATAAATCACAGATCATTTTTGTAATAATAATAAATATCATCTGACCTTTAAAGGAAAGGTTTTAGCATTCTTAATTTCAGTTTGAAATATGTTCTGAAATACGATACTTAAGCTTTAACCCAATTCTTTGTTTTGAAAACAAACATTCCCCAGAAATGATAGGAAATGGTAGTAGTTATAGAAATGACCTCTGACTGTACTAGATACATGCCATTGTAGTTTTAACAAAGATCAGAGCCCAAAATATCAAGTTAAAAGAAAAAATTGTTGGCTTCCATCCAGTGCCTCTTCTAATAAAAACACAGTTTCCAATATTATACAGAAATGCAGAATGAAAGAAACATTCATTACGGGAAAAACACTTATTATTTACATAGGATTTTATCTTTTTTATATGGAAAAGGTACAAAAAAGACTTTTTCCTAAGTAAAATAACGTAATCACTTTTGTGATTCAAATATCTACCCCCTACCAAATCCCTTTGGACAGTATATATATCGATCCTTTCATAAACACCCAAGTGGTGAGTGACCCAGAAGAGAGAATATTTTTTTTTATGCCTGGTACTTAAAACATAACCATAGCAAATTACGTTAGAAATGCAAGTAGGAAAAGTTTCACAATTCAAAGATGCTCGGATTCAATAGTAACCTTCTGCTATGGTAGGCATGATTTTATGAAAATACACTGAGAGGTTTTTAATTCAGAAGTGGATTGCTTATTGTAGTATACAGAGGAATATAATAGTCAACCACTATTTTAAATAACAGAGACCAGATTCTTAGTGGTTACAATCAACAAATCCCCACTGGTATCCATATTCGTATGCCACTTTACACCAGCACAAGAGCTGCTCCAGGAAGTGCTGTCTTTCAAGAAAACACATCAAATTACAGAATTCTTGCTTTGTTGTTGTTTGTTTTCTTTTTTTAATTTTATTTTTTATTTCCTTTGACAGTTGTAGTTAGCTTCATTGGCATACATTTTTTAGATGAGATAAACTGCTACTTTATTTCTCATAAATTTTTTATGTCTATCATCCTTTTCTTATCTATTTTTAAAATCTGTTAAATTTGTGAAACCAAGGGCCCAATCCAGAGCTCTGGTACACTGGAATGGCTGACTATTTCAAAGGAACTATGCCAATTTAAATCTCTACAATGTCCTGGCAGCAAAAGAGATGTTTTGCTTCAACTGGAGTGGAACATATATAAGAAAGCCTGAAGTAGATTTATTCATAATTTTCAGTGTGATTTAAAACAAAGAAAAAGAAAGGAGCATAACTTTAGATATGAATCACCAGTGTACAACTTGATAACCCAACAGTAACTGTATGGCACCAAACAGCAGATTTCAATCCACCAGCAGGCTCCAAGGAGAGAGAATAATGCCAGAAATTAGGACCCCAGTGTTTTAAACCCATGTAAGTGATATCTTCCAAATTAAAGTGTTATTCACAATAAGAATCATTTTATCCCTCACACAAAACGCAAGGTTAACTATGGATAGCCAAATAAATAAATCTAATAACATCAGTGGATGTTCTTTGCATTTGGAGGACGCTCCTTGTCAAAGTAAATTCTACTACAAGTTCACCCAATATCCCCTAGAAATAATATATGAGCTCTAGAGAACTGCCATCTGTATTTCACCTCTTACATGTTATTTTTTAACAGATCTGACTATGCTTTATTAAAACATCAGCATGCATCTCCTTTCTGTAATATGCACACAGTATTCACCTCAATTGTGTAGAATTGCCAGTTGCTCGCATAAGGTCATTAAAACAACACTTTGTAACTTTAATCAGGCTCTGTGAATTCATGAGCATCATTAGTCACTGGGCTGATGACTTCAGAGAGGTTGATTGGGTTGGGCCTTCATTATTACTTAGTATTATGTTTCATTTTCCAAGTCAAAATTCTCAAATAGAACAATTTCTTGGACTTTTAAAAGCCTGATTAAAATAGTGCTATTGGCTGAGACTTAGTTTGATGTTACCCGCTATTTTCATTTGACAAAATATGCCATAACTTTGGAGGAAATAAGATATATACTTTAATGGAAAATTACAGCTTTGATTACTGTACAGTTCCTTTCAAGCTATGAAAAGAAGAATGCATGGAGAAAAGTAAATTTCTTAAGCTTCCAAAATGGAAATCTAAAAAGTTCCCAGAAAATAATTGAAATCAAAAGGTAAATTAGAATAAATATTGAATTCTGTCATGCTTATGACTGGAAGGCCACACGCGCAGCATCAGATATAACAGTCTTCTACTGAGGTTCTCTTTCCTCAGAGATTGAATGGATCTACCCTGCCAATTAACAACTGGTTTTCTCTCTATGATCCAGTTTCTTCTGGATCTTAGAATAAGTCGGTCAAATTTATTCACATTTATCTGCAACAGGTTAACCAGCTGGCAGTGATCCTATACAAGGTTAAAAAAAATAATAATATTTTATGACCCTTTGAAGAGCTAGAAGAGCAAGTGATTTAGAGGTGACATTAGGGAATAGCACTTCAACTGCCCATTCGGCTGTCATGATTGTTATAAGCCCCTCCAAAATGTAGAACAACATATAAGATATCTATCCTTTAATTAATGGAAACTGAAGAGTGTCCTAGCTATTTGGGAGATTGTTTATGGTTATATCTTAGTCAACATATCAACAGAAAACTGTTGACTAGGATACTCTATGAATTGTGTAAGTTGAACAACTAGTACTGCTTTAGCCATCATAGCTTAGCAGCCATTACCTATTAAAGCTGCCTAGTAAAAAAGTCTCACTAATTTCTATTGTAATTGCATCTATTTCATTGTTCTGTACATTTCCTGTTGTGTGACCAAAAAAAAAAAAAATGGTCTCAGTCAGTCCAAGAAGAATAATGCAAATGTAGAGCTTTCAACCTATTTGATAGCTGATACAATAATACTTTTACTTTGGATCTACTCACGATGAATACTGGCTGTAGAAAAATCTGCAATTTTCTAAAAAAAGAACCATAGAATTCAACTACAGAAACTCAATATAGGCTACTGTATAGATCACTGGACTGAAACTCAAGAGATGCTCCACTAACTCTTCCATTGGAATACTGAATGACTTTAAGCAAATTCTTTTGCCTTTGTCACCTCAGTTTTGCAATGTATAGAATGGAATTAGCAATATTTTACCTCTTTCTCAATTACTTTGAGATTTACCACCACCACCACCAACAAATGTGTAAAAACTAGCCTATTAGACAGGAAAGAAGCTGACCAAATGATGTTGATTAATTATTTTTATTTTAAGAATGGTTGAAAATATACTATTATAAACATATCTGTCCATCCTGGAATAAAACACAGATCTCTACAGAAAACATCAAAAGAGAAGGCAAGCATAGATTCCATGAGGAACAAGAAAATATATAGTACTCTGACAAGAAGTGGACATCATCTACAAAGAAGCATGCATGCATGGAAACCTTTAAAGCTTATGAATCCATACTACTCCAGAGAGTCAAACTTAGCTTTCCCCAGCCATCATGTTCTAAAACCACTGACAGCAAAGTACTTGACACACTCTCTGTTAGTAGAATAAGGATACATCCATTTCTAGTGGCTGAATTTATACAGGTATTCTGGCGTTTGAGAAATTAACTACATTTGTCAAGACTTATTGTAATTATTCATAAAGCCTAAGACTTGATTACAGCATTAGCTAATACTTCTCCAAGAATACCTATCTAGAAATACTTCCAGCCCAAAGGCTCTCTTAGCTATAGAACATGTAAGCGATTTACTTCACAGTAGCTGTGGCCTTTGCCATTATAATAGGGACAAAATTATATTTAAAAGAAAAGCAGAAAGTGTTATGAATCAACACAAGGAGATTTCAGCCAGGAGACAAAACACGGATAGCAACATGCAGTGTAAACAGCACACTGACCTATAAAAGCAGACAACAACAATGTACTATAAAATGAAACTAAGAGTAAAGATCTTCCCCATGACCCACTTCCAACAAAATGAGACTGCAGGAACCACTAATATCATATAGAATCTTCCACTTAAAGATTCATGGTTAGAAGTGGATCATATGTGATAGGAAAAGACAGCTATTACCATCCAAGTGTTGTTTGGTAGGTATACAAATGCATTAGTTTGATAGTTTGTAGAAACTGTTCTACGTCAGCTGTGGAAACAAAAAAAAGGCTACAAACTCAATAGCTTTCAGTCAGAAATCTCTCTTCAGTACTAAAAGAAATAAATAAGCAAAACAACCAAGCAAAAGAGAAAAGAATAAACAGTTTCATAGGCCAAAACAGCAACGTATGCATACAGATCAGAGCAAAGTTTAAACTACTCAGTATCAAAGGCCCGAAAGAAAAGGAAGGATAAAGATTTGTTAGAAAGTTAAACCATGTAGAAGAACATTTTTTAAATCCAATTGTCTAAGCCAGTAGTTTGAGATTGCTAATGGCAAATATGTCCATATCTCCATAATCTTAAGAAAAAGATGAGACAGAGAAGTAATTCACTGTCATAAGGTGCTAGGTCAAGAGACACACAAACTGTTGGCTTATCTGCCTGACGAAGATACGGGGAAGACCCATTCAGGAGACCATTCCTGCTACTCCAAGCATTCCATGCAGCATACAAACCTCAGAAATGCCAGAAATCCTGACTATCAGCTTCAGTAAAGCAGCAATGTTAGGCTGGACTTCCACAGCCAAGAATTCAATTTTTAAATGATGCAGCCTGTTTCTAAGGAAAAGCAAATATTTTCTGCACAAAAAAAAAAAAAAAATAGTGTGGTCTTTTATATTCTTGACTAATATTGCAGTTATTATTGTTTCTGGAATATATTTTTAAGCATGTTATACGGGAAAAAAAAATGTATTCTTAAATCATTTGAAATACACGAGGTTTCAGAGGAAAAAAAAAAAAAAAAAGCATTCTCATAGTGCTCTGATAAGCAACATAAACAGGGTTACAACTCCCTTCAGCTTAAGCCTTTTAGTCACGCCACCAATCCCAGATACACAGATGTGTGCCTAACTTCTATGTTGTGTTACAATTATGAGTCTCCTGAGTGGGATGTTTGAAGCCAACATGTCAATAACCAAAGGACTTATAGTCATATGCACGCATGAAATGGCAGAACAATTTTTAAAAGTGGACCTGACAAACTTTCAAAGTCCAGCCCCCCAAAAATTGTTTTCCTTTGCAGCTTCTGGAATGGAGACTCACTAAAACCACACGCATATTAGTCCCATAATTCTCTACTTGCGTTCTTTGAGTGCAAATTCACTTGCACTCAAGAAGGTTTTGTTGCTGGTGTTTAGGGCGGGGGGGGGGGGGGGGAACAACACTCTTTTTCATACTTAACTATGTTTCTTGCTCAATTTAAAATAAGAGCAAAATTAATCTTTCTTAACCAAAAAATACCTACTGTCTGTATGCATTAAATATATCGACAGGTACTAAAGATGCATACTAGATATCATAGCCCAGTGGTCTGATCCAGAATACTTATGTGTGTAAGCAAACTGAAACTGCATTGTAGAAAACTAAAATTCCACCTCAACAGTTCTTAAGTTGCCTGTTAGGACTGAAAGCAGGGGCTGAGATCTGCTTTTCATGCTCATAGGTCATTTGGGTAAGGCAAACTCCAGTGATGGAAACTCCACTGAGATAGAATATACTATGTCTGTACTTAATACTAAATAATGTGAATTAAATGTATCTGATTTTCTTTCCCATTATATCTGGTACCTCTGAAAAGCTATGTCAACATTTGCATTTAAGATGCTGACCAATATTCTACGTTTTAACTTACTATGGCAAATAAAACTTTGTGCCATATGGCTGATTAGAGAGATTCTCTCTCTTTTTCTTCTCCTCTAAACAGCTGGGTGAGTAACAACAAGGAAAAGACAGTCAGCAGCTGCACACTGTTATCATTACTTTGATACTGCTTGAAGGAATCTAAGCCTTCCACAGGTATGCACCTGAGATTAGAGGCAAAGAATTTTCCTCTCTAAATATGAGAGGAAACAGCTATGGGAGTTATAATTATGTTTTACAGGTGTCATCAGAACAATGCTTCCAAATTTTACCCAGAACAAACATACTCTTTTTCTATTTTGTGATCGAATTTTTCAAAGGCCTTCAGGGAAAAGATATTATTGTACAAAGGCAACAACAGTGAGTAAATAAGTGTAAAGGCAAACACTTCTAATGCAGACTTCCCAACTTTATCTATTTCACCCATGCAACTTTAGTAGTTATCCAATAGGATCTGCAAACAGAGCATTACCCATTCAAGCTCTGTGTTTGATTATTGTGTACCGGGGATTCTCAAACTGGAATTTCTGTGCACCACCACAGCTGGCAGATTACTTGCTAGTAATCTGAGCAGAATTAACAAATCATGTGGCTCTGGCTTCTCATAATTCAAAAAGTATTTGGATAGGGTAACGGCTGTAGGAACCTCCCCTAATATTACCTTCAACACAAGTGGTTCTTTTAGCAGCCACAGGCATGGCTGATCTGGAAGACTGTCAGCTACAGCTGGTGATCAGGAGAGGGAGGCTGAAGCAATGGCTAAAACGTGCTGCATGAGGGAGGAATACTATAAACACCCCTCTGGGCCACACAACTCCTGCATTGGTTTCACCTCCACCACCTCAACCCTGACCAGGCTTCTGAAGGAGAAGATATTTTAAGTCTTTCGTTGCTGCTTTATTATAAGTAAAAATAAATAAATAAATAAAATATAAAATAATTAAAAAATAAATTAAATAAAAATAAAAGAAAAAAACAAAAGCAAGCAAACAAAGAGACAAACAACAACAAAAGTCTCAAAAGCTCCTGTTATCATTAAGTTGTTTATGAGACAACAGCAGCCATTTTAGATCCTGTGTCCACAGAAGTAAGTGACCCACTTGTGAATTCAATAAGACAAACACACTTTTTCCAATTTTGTCTTACAGGGTTTGGGGAGTATAAGGAGAATTTTGTCAGCCTATTTGGATGTCTGTGTTCTTTCTTCCTTTTACATTAAATAAATGTATGGGAAGGCTATTTTACAGAGCAGTACAATTAAACAGATTAATACATTACATTTAAGAAAAGTTAGATTTTAATTTGCATGGTCAAGCATTTACAAAGACTTAAATGATTACTCTTGTCTAAGTCTTCGTACTAAGACTTACCACCAGAGCTACGCACCTATTCAAAGGAATAGAAATTTTGAGATTCCATGAATTGTGAAACAGCACAATTCAAAGGAATACTTGCACAAATTTCACAAGTACATTGTGAGAACTTCACATGAACATAAAAAAGAACATCCATTGAGTACATAAGGTTTCCAGCTAATCAGGGAATAGCAATTACAATGCAGCGCTAATTGTGGTCTTTGTGAATATCGAAGGTCTTTTTCTATGCACACACATATATTTTCAAGACAGAAACCACCCTTTCATTGTTGAAAAGCACCTAGAAATTTCTGGACACTACTCTACCAGCAGCTGTGTTATTTTTCTTTAAGTTTAAATTATTGTACATGGCTATCGTTGCTAGGTAGGACTTGGCTTCCAGCATTGTAACAGTGATGGCTGAAGTCTGGGCTGGACTAAGAAACAAGCAAAAATTCAGAGGTGAAAATTACCTCTGTGGGGGTGGTTTGTATTTGTTAATGCCTTTTTAAAATTATCTTGGATATTTGCTTGTGCAAGGTATTGCCAGGCTCTGCTCTCCAGGCATCCTAGCACTTGTACTCTTGTTGCTTTCAAGTTCAGTGTCACCAAGATACTTTCAGGCAACAGATCATCTAATGAAGAACAATATGATGTCAGTGTGTAATGACTTCTTGAGAAAAAGAGTGATGTTATTCAGCAATACAAAGAGACAGTCTCACTTTCTTCTCAGATAAACAACTTGGTAATGAAAGATTTTTTAGAGGTAAAGAACAACTGAAATAAATTTAAAGGGACATAGGAACTGGGGTGTTAAAAAAAACAACACCCACATTTATATATTAAGAATAGGCAGAGCCACTGATTTTATTTCTATTGACAAGAAATAAAAAAACTAACACAAAAAAATCAGGTGATTATTTAAAGAATATATGACAGAAATTGAAGATGGTAGTACCTCTGAAAAGACAACATTTACAGAAGAGCAGTAAAAGATCAGGAAGGAATTATCACTAGTCTCCGGACTGGCTCCAAGTCACTGTACTAGACTCATACCTGATGTAACTGATTAAAACAAAGTAGATGGCACCAGTATACCAGATTTTGGCTTTATGAATCATGCAGCATTACAAAAGCTTGAAGTGTGCTTGCACTGTATTTCTTTCTGTACTTTAAGTCCACCTCACTGCTGTGCAGTGCAAAACATCTGTACTGTAAACGCAAATCAGACCCAAATCCCTGAAAATCTGTGTATTTTTTAATTCACTAATGCCACCAGCACTCTGCATGCAGCAAAAAGATGGTCATTATAGAAAGATGCCACGGGCCATTTTTAAATAGAATCCATTTACATTTACTAGAACCTTATTGCCAGTCTTAGTTTTGTTTTTTAATAGTGCTAAACAGTCACTTGGGAAAGCCTGTTATGTACGAAGAGTGCACACACAAGCTTAATTCTTCAGCAACTTCAGACAGAAGTGTAAAATGCAAGCTGGAGTCCAAAGGCAAGGAGGTAGAGCTCTAGTAAATCTGATGCAAAGCCTAATCTGTCTTTTGTCTGTACAGTCTGTGGAATATTTGAAAGGGAAGAAAACATGCCAGCAAATATTGCATGTTGCTTGTCTCAAGGGAAGTTCTGAATTTTTGTTCACCCATCCAGAGAGAGATAATCAAAAGGAAGAACTTATAAGCCAAATATTTCAGGGTAGGTCACCTATTTCTACATTGCTCTCCCCACATATAGACTGCATTCAGCTGAACGTACTATAAAAGTTAAGAGTCTAAGAAAATAGTAGATGCAATATTTATGTCAGCAAAAGCTATTTCTAATGCAACTTCTGTGCTTACTCTGTTTCACAATGTCATGGAGTAGATGGACAGCTATTGCGTTTTCCTGTCAGTCTGAAGGGCAGTGCCTCTTTCCTGACATACACTTTTGCATGTTTTTAAGAGAAGTGACATTACCGTTGTTGGCACTGTCATAAGCAGACAAACCTGGTTAGCTCAGTGTTAACTGCCTACTGAGTTTGATCATTGGTGTGAGACAAGGCCACACTGACAAAAATACCAACCACGAACCTGGAAGACTCCTACTTCACACTTCTGCCCTTCTAATTTATACTTCAAAAAATGATGTTAACTGGTAGTAGAACAGAGAATGGCTCTATTCTTACATTACAACTATCCTATTTCCATATTCCTAACTATTACAAAAAAATAAAAAATAAAATAAAAAACAAACTATAAGCTAGATAGCAAAATAAAAGGTATAAATGAAACACCTACATAACTATTAGATGCTCAACAGCTCACTCATCATTCCACAGTATAAATGTCAGCTGATGTTCATATTATCCTTTGGAGAAAGAGTCCACCTGTCTCACAATTTTTCTACACAGTAGTCACATTAGAAAGATACTCATTTTCTGGTGGTATTTTGATAAATGAAGAATACTATGCCTTTAAGGTTTGAGTACAGTTGCAATGTATTTCCTTTAAGTCCCTGATTTTTCAGCAGGGCTCCACATGTGCAGCTAATAACCAACTTTATTCATTTGGTTAAATATAAAGAAGATAGAATTAAAGAAGCTGCTTTCTGTCTATAAAATAAATGACACACAACAATCAGCTCAAAGTTGTTTGGTGTTTTTTTTTTTTTTTCATTCAAGAATATATAGAATTCTTTTGGGTTCATCTGATGAATTTCACATTGTTTCTATTATGCTACCTACTCAGCAGTGACTGTTTTGAAAATAACCAAATGGAACCCAGTGCCTGAAATTATCTCTACTAAATAGTCTACCCTACTTCATTTTTTATTTTTAAATGACCTTCGGTATATTTATTCTTAATACACTAATCCTCATTTTCTTTTTTTGATTTGTCTCCTACAGACCTTTCTGTGAACAAAGTCATCAACAATGAAAACAGTTTTGAAATGCTGCCTTTATGATTGCCCAAATTTACTCTACAATTTAAGAAAGCCCTCTACTACTGAATGTCTGGTATTTTCTTTGGCTAAGGAATCTTTTGAAATTCTGACTGGAGCTGTGAAAACCCAGCTGATGACCAAGCATAGCAGCATAGCATGTTGAGGATTTAACTTTAAAAAACTTGCCATATTTTCTAGGCTCAATAGCCTCATCAAGCTAAATTCAAAACAGCAGCGCTTTTTAAATACATGTCAGGAAGTAAAAAAAAAAATAAAAAAAAAATTAATCAATCAGAATTCTCTCAAGAGAAGTTGTAGGAGCTTAATGTCCATCAAGGGCAGAAATTAACTAAAAGCCCAGTAAGACAACATCAGGGGATGAGGATGCACTCACCTACCTTCTAATTGCAGTATGTGAACCTACAGCGGTCACCCTTCTTTCACTGTAAGAAATTACATTTTGCTATATTCAGTTCTGCTCAAATTTGACTGATGAGAGTTCATTTCATATATTTTTGGGGAGAAATAAAATAAAAACACTACCTTGCACTCAGATTCTCCATTGTCTTGCACATTTATATTTCTTCAAAACACATGTAAACCAGTAAAAAAATGCTACTATTCTAATGTCTATTTACCACCCACTTTGCAGAGGTGAAAATGATGACACAATGTGCATGGGAGTAGTGAATAAGGCCCCATATTGTCTGAAGATATATTAGCATGGGCTCCTATAAAAGGAAAACTGAGGACACTAAAACCACTGAGGAAAAGAACAATGTTTTTCATTGATAATGCTATACATGTTCTTAGTAATGAGGCTCTCTCTCAACTCACTCTAAGTAAAGCAATTGGCATGTTCTTTAGATAGAGCAACAGTACAAATACAGCTGTGTATATCTGACACACAAGCATTTGATTTTGGACTTGCTGAATGTTCAGATAGTTGATGAGATCACTTCAGTGTTGCTGCATATAAAAAACAAGGTATCTGCAGCATGCCTAATGCTGACATTAATCACTCTTCTCAATAGACTGAGAACCTGCAACAGGGTCACTACTGTGCTTCTTTTCTTGCCCTAAGATATGTTTGCAAAAAATTGCTATTCACCACTGGGGAGCTGTGAGGAAAATGCCTGGGAATTGATGGGCACCAATTGTACCCACAGCTGTGAGTTCTTCAATTCTGGCTGCCTCAAACATAGTTTCAGGTCTTTTCACAGTTCTTTCAGTGCAAAAGGAATGGTGACTACTCCTTAGTGTTATTTCAGCAGTCTCTCTGGTTTCAATTTATCTCCCCATGTTCAGACAGATACTGAAACTGTTACCCACATGAAGACTAAGAAAGGTGGTAGAAGCCTACTGTCAGACACTCTCTTCAATAAAGACAAACTTGCTGTGTCAGGCTTTAATGTAAAAGGTATTATCCAAACGTTTTGGCAGATGAGTAGCAAACATGGATTCCCTTCTATAATACTTCAATTTCAGACCTTTCTTCTAGTGACAATTCACAGCTAACACTGCTATCGTGCTGCACAAGTCACGTCCTCTTGTCCTTTCGCTATCAGTGAAAGTGATTTGGTTTTCAAATATTGAAGGATAAGGCTTAAAAGAAATAGTCAGAGTGCTGCATTATGAAATGTTCTGTATTTGTCCTCTACTACAGGTTGTCCTTCTCAATAACGTCCATTTTCATTCTTTATCCTTCTTATGAAGTTGATTGTAATTGTACTGTAGTGGTCACCATCACAAAGTTGCCATTTACATGAAGTTACTAGATGGTAGCATCCAAGCAACCACAGTATTATTTCTACACAGAATAGGAAATAACTGTGGTGACCCTGATACCATTGTGTGGTAAATGTGGCTGCATGTTGACTTAATGTTCTTCACTGTACTAGCTTCATAATTATTTTAAGAAAACGAATAATTTATTTTTTTAAAAAATACTTGATAAACTCCTCCCCTTCAGAACTCACTGCCTACTTGGCAGAATAACATGGAAAAGATTCATCATAGCAGATATCTGCTTGATCAAAGATAAATGCAGACAAATAAAACTAGATATCTATGTCTGTAAAATTAACATAAAGGCACTGGAATACACAAAAGAACAGTAACGGTCAATTTCCACTTCTGTCATTTTTCTTCTTTATATATATATGGAATTGTCATATGCCCATCAATTTCCAGTTACTAATAAAAATCAAAGATGTTCTGTTCTTTTCTTGAATTCTTTCCAAATGATGAAGAATGGTTTTTTGTTGTTGTTGTTTTGTTTTTTTTTCTTTCTTTTGTTCACTGGAATCTTTGAATCACCTTTTGGTCTCAGTAAGATCATAAACAGTATTCCATAAATCCCTCAGGAAAGTGTGAAGTATTTAATAGGGACACTTAAGACATTCCAGAAAGGGTTTTCAGATTTGCTTCTGTCCCTCTTTGTGTAGTTTTGTTAGATCATTAAAAGAGAAAATTATGCAGTCTTTGATAAACAGACTACTCCCCTACCTTGGTGTTGAGTAGTTTAGCTTTCAATTACATTAGCCTATGATATATGTGGTAAGGCATTCATAAGAAATCTAATGAAGGGGATACCTAAAATGAGGCACATGAGGAAAGCACAGCTAGTACACAAGACAGGAATGAGCAGGAATCATAGCTGACGAGCACAATTATATAAATCCTACTTACAGCCATCCTTACAAGCACTTTTTAGAAGTAACTCTACTGTACACTTTGTAGATTTTTTTTAACTAGGAAGATATTCAACATTTAAACTGCAGTATCTGTGTTGCTCTAGGAAGCAGAAATTATCTCAAAAACCCTGACACGGGCCAGAAGCCTCTTCCTTACTTCTGCTTCCAACTCTCTAAGTTAGTATTTAAACAAGGCCCCAAGTACAGCTGTGCCCTCTCAAGCTCTCAGTTCATGCTAGATGACAAAGAAATTTTAAGGTACAAAATGGGGAGAAAAGGGTAAGAAAGTCTAGAAATGTGTAGTGTGATATAGCAGGAGATAAAGGATTTTGTGATGAACACTGCCACTACAGAATGCAGAAGTCAGCAAAGGCTGTGCTGGGATGGTGGGACAGGTGTCTTCACCCCAGATGGGGGCCTGGTCAGATTCCAACACGGCTTCTTTCCAGTGCACGTGCCAGGCCTTCCTTCCCACCTTCCTAGGGTCTGGGACCTGACCTAACACAGTCCAGGAAAGGCTACAATCCACAGCCAGCCACAGGAGCTGGGGACACTGACAGGGCCCATTGTTGAGAACACCTGACGTTGGCTGTGTCCCTCAGGTGGACCCACAATACCTTAGGCATTTTGGTTCTTTGGGAATTTAGGCTGCCCATGACTGAACTATTAAGAATGTCACACTCCACATCATGTGATTGCAGCACACAAACGGAAAATGCCATACTGGTATTTCAGCCTATTCTTGGACCTCTGCCTAATGTTTCCTTCCCCCTCTTCTTCCCCCTCACTTTTGATAATACTCACTTATGTACTTGCCTCTGAATGTGCAGCCAAACTTCTGGGTTTTATCTGGACCCCAAAGTGGCTGTCTAATAAATTGTGAGACTAATTATCTAAACTGCAGCTAGCCTAGGCAATAAGATCTTTGAAAGTACCAGTAGAAAATCTGAAAGAAGGAAGAATAGCATTAAGTTGGCCCAGTCAACCAGCTCAAACCAATGCCAGAGAAGAAGCCAAAGCCCAGGCTGGGTTTGCTACAGACAAGGATAAAGGGATGCTCTGCGGCTGGGAGCAGTGTTAATCAAAGACTCTTTAAACTCCACGTCAGTGTTGTCAGCTGATGCAGGTACAAACCGACCAGTAGTGCTGGCCCTGGGACAGGGTGTTGAAAGGAAACACAGGTGCAGTTATTGCATTGACTCGTTAGCGAAATGGGCCAGAATTCACCCCCCTGTTGGTCACACAGGGCCTCTCCCTGCACCCCTCATGTGGCTGAAACACTACCAACCACAAGCCCAAGCCAGCGTGTGTGGCATGGACAGAGGACCTGAACAAATCTTTTCCTGCGCCAAAATGAAGACTAGCATGGCTCACAAAGCCCTTTCATTCAGCCTTAAGGAGACAAGCTTACTTTCAGTACCAAAAAAGTAGGCTGAATATGTAGCCATCTCACTTTATAAGCTCTAGAGACTTGCTTTTATCCAAACTAATAATAAAGAAAAATGTCAACTGGAAGTGAGAGCAATGCTTTAGGAAATGATGAGACTCTAGTTCCCCTGCTGGAAAGAAGGTGGGTAATGCATTTTTGCCAAAATGATTCAGGACTTCAGGATCACAAATCCTGTTCCCTAGTCTTCCAGAAAAGGCCAGTGTTTTTGAGACACACAGATATTTGTCTAGGACTCTTGGGCTTGTAACCTACCCTGGGGTGTGATGCTAGGGAACTAAGAATGGCTCAGCAGAATCAGAATTTGGATGCCCAAATCAGGTGCCACTGGGTGGGGCTGGACCACAGGTTTCCCCACTCTGTGTTAGATCCCATTGTAATAATACTATGGTGCCCCTTGTACCCTATGAGAGTGTCCTTTGCACATCCCAAGAAATGATCAATAAATGTCACTGAAATACCACAGAAACACATTGCTGTTTCGATACCCCAAGAGGTCAGTGAAACGGAGGAAGAGAACTGGAGAGCTTGGAGGAAGTTCCCATCTGGGGTCTTGTCTAAGCTGAACCTCTAAATTTATTATTTAATTTCTAAATGAAAGCAAACATTCCTTCGATGTAGCTGAGAGCTGTCCTAGTAATAAATATATCATATCATACCATCAGCTACAATCCTATTTACCTAGAAACACACACCCAGACTGCAGTCTAAGGGCTAAACACAAAACAATGATTTATGCTTTTTTTTCCCAGCAACAAAAAATACATTTTTTATGATCAAATCTTAGCACCAATACACCAAGTTACTTGAATAT
>NC_049180.1:20559041-20609041 GCF_009769625.2 Cygnus olor | reverse complement strand
CAGTGCAATTAAAATGTTTCAGTCCAATTTCTATTTTTCTTGTATTTTCAAGTAGATATGAATTAACCAGAAGGTTTCATACATGTTAAAATGTGCACATAAGTTAAAAGATTGTCAAAAAGTTAGCAATCTGAATCTCCTCTTAATCAATCCAGTGGCCAGGTTCAAGTACATATGTCAGCTAAGTAACTGATATGGTTGTAGGAATAAGGGCAATCAAAGAGGTTAGCCAATGCACTGCTTATTAATCATATTTCTTTGAGCTAGAGCTCAAAGAAGGCATCTTTCCTCACCCTTTTCACAGAGGAAAAGGAATGGTCCGCAAGATAGACAACATGAACAGAAGAGGAGAAAAAAATAGTTCCGAAGCCTGGAGGGAGAGGCCCTTGCAGTGACATTCCCAATGATGAACGTACAGACCCTGCACGCGGCTGCCGGTGGCATGGCTGAAGCGACAGCTGAAAGGCTAGGAAACCCGCCCTTGGAGGGGAAAAAGGATGAACCGAGAATTAACCTCGAAAGCATTGAGGGAACCCAAACACAGATGTTCTGGCATGTAACACTGCATCTCTGTGGACTGTTAGAAAACCGACCTCACAAGAGAATGCATAAACGACTTTGCTGCTGTGATTTCAAATATAGCTACTATGTTTTCAGTGTAGAGAGGGAAGGAGAAGTCATCATACCTGAAGAGGAGGGTGAGGAAGGATGTGGACTGTCCTCCTGGGCACTCCCCGTCTGCGAGAGACCCCCACCTACTCCGCTCTCTTCGGTAATGTTAGAGGACCCTGGTGTTGTCGACCTGCTGACAGACTGAGACTCTTGATCGCTGCCAGACCCACGGCGCTCATCAAGACTGCCTTGAATTATTTCATCTTCTCCTTTCCTGTCTCTTTTGTGGACCCTGGAGTGCACAACCACTTGGTGGTATGTTCTAAAAACCCTTCCGCAGTCTGGGCATTCAGTTGGCTTTTCTTTTACGTTTCCATGACTTTGTAAGTTGTAATCGAGTCCCTGGTTCATACCATGTGACAAAAAATCTCTACTGCCTTCTAAAGGGTCTAGTTTGTTTGGCAAGTCTCTCTGATTGCCCATTTTAGTGCTGTGAACCAAATCAGCAGGCATTTTCTGCTTAGAGCCATCTGCTCCTACTAACACATACTCCCGCTTCTCCTTATCAAACATAACTCCAGCATTTGCCAAAGTGTCTTCATGGCTGCGCTGTATCTGCTGCTCTTTAGACAAAAAGCCATGTTCCATGGCCATTCCCCTTGCCATAAGCTGCCAGGCCTGATAGCTGTTTACTGGATCCATCTCTGCTGCTTTGGCAGCAGCTTGTAACCTTTCTATACAGCTGGATTTCAGAGGAGGCACCAGATTGAGACAGCCCAATAAAGAATGTTTATCCCCTTCAGCAATACTGTGGCCAATGCCAGAAATGGGTGAAAGGAGTTTTCCCAAGACTTCTTTCTCTTTCATGGGCATATCTCCTTTGTTATAGATTTGATTTTGATCACTTAAGCTTGTTTTGTCGGGAGGAAGAAATCCACTCTGCAAACACGACAGATATCTTGAATACAAGTTTGCATGAGCTTCCTGGGACATACTGCTGATGGAGACAGGTACTTCAGGATCATTCGGAGATTTGTTCTTGACTGATAACTTATTCAGGTGGACTTTCATGTGATTTTTAAGAAACCAAGGCTCTTTGAATCGCCTCCCGCAGATCTGACAGCAGTGTTCAAAGGAATCCTTGTGCTTCCTCATGTGGCCTTTTAGGAACCAGGCTTGGCTAAACACTTGGCCACATACCTCGCAGCGAAACTCGTTGGTGGACTGCTCCCCATTCCCGTTGGAGCCTTGGCCCTGTGCTGACTCTGCAGTTATGTGAGCCTTCTCCACGTGGCTGATCAGTTCCTCCTCCTGCGAGGCAGCAAAGTCACACAGGGTGCACTTGTAAGGCTTGTGCAAGATCCTTATGTGCCTGTCTAGCTCTTCTCGCTTTTTAAACTTGCCTTTGCAAAACGTGCATCTGAACCCAGCTGTCTGAGCAACAACTTCTTCCTGGATGCTGACTGGCTTTGGAGAGGGAACAGGGTTTGAAATATCAGGTGTGCTGTGATTAGCTGGCACAGACAAGTTGCAGTTTGCAAGAGGCATTGGCTGGGTGTGCTGCTGTGCTTTCACATCAGGTCGTGGCTGCAAGAGGCTGCTCTTCATCTGCTTGTCCCGAAGAATCGCTCTCTCCTCCAGCTCGTGTAAAAGTCTGTTTTCCTCTCGGACTCTTCCGCGACCTTTGCCAAGGTTTCCAAGTTTGTGAGTACGCAGGTGTATCTTCAGGTTGCCTTTCTGAGCTGCTCTGTGATCACAGTATGGACACTTAAATGGTTTCTCTCCAGTATGAGTGCGCATGTGTAGTGACAGGATGCTGTTAAATCGAAAGCGTTTCCCACAGAGGGGACATGGGTACTTTCTGTTTTTCCTGGCATCATCCTCTATATCACTCATCTGAGACATAATCCCTAGGTTTTGTCCATTTAAGAACTGCTGCAGATCCACACGCCCATTTAAACTGGTGTCAACCTCCCTATTGAGCTGGTTTGCTAACAGTGCCATCTGACTGCTGATGGGCTGGTTTGCTATGGACATGTGGCTTTTGTCTTCTAGTGGTGCAGATGCCTTCTCCTCTGGATTCTGCCTGTTCTGGAGCTCTGGGAAGGCATGGCTGAGCTGGGAAGTGATCTGGTGCAGCTTCTGGCTCATGGAATACTGCCCATTGAGTATGGTGCTGTTGAGATGGGCATCAGTTTCTGGCACAGCTGAAGAAACACCAAGGCACAAACTAGCTTCCTCCATCTCTGAAAATCAGAAGATATTTTAGATTCAGACTGTGAAAGAGTTACAAGCATTGAATCACTGACATACAATTTGCATTTTATGTTTTACCTACTCATAATAATGCAAAGGAATTAGTGTAAAAACAATAAAAAGTGTATTAAATGCCAACTGTGCTATGCAATTGTGATCATGTATGTGCTTTCATCACTCTGTATGTTTACCAATAACCATTAATTACTATTTTATAATACGCTACAGTTTCAAAATCTAATTATTACAGAAGGGGCATAGGCTTTTACCATCCCCTTGTCTGTCTTCTTATGAAATTGTATCTGTTTACATTTCTAAATCTATAGAAAAAGAAATGTTATGCATCTCTCCCATTTCCATTAGAAAAGACAGAGAAAAAAACAGAAATCCATTTGTAACT
Source organism: Cygnus olor (assembly GCF_009769625.2). Lineage (NCBI taxonomy): Eukaryota > Metazoa > Chordata > Aves > Anseriformes > Anatidae > Cygnus > Cygnus olor. Next base: position 20,605,773 of record NC_049180.1, on the reverse strand, counting down.
TTCAGTTCCATTAACCATATTCAATATATTACACATTCTACAATGAGAAAGATAGTTTTATGATTTGACAAAAAAACGATGGTATGATATTTACTGGTGTACAATAAAACAAGATAATGTTTTGGGAAAAAATAAAGTAAAGGACAAGCTTTAGAACAATAAAAGGGATTTTGCTTTAGTCAACAAAAAGTGCAGTAATATCTCATTAAGCTGATTAGTATGCTGCTTAGAAACAGTACTAGGTGCTGTAACACATGATTATAATCATAAAAATCCTTCAGTGTTTGCAAGTAAGCATTAACGAGGTATATTAAATTTTAAGGAGACTGCGACTAGCAGCTTTGTAAACCTCTGAGATTAAGATTTAACCCTTCTGTTACAAAACATTGTTATTTTGTCATTTTGAAACTGAGCCCATCAAAAAGCACATAAATTATCTTCTGCCAAGTCTTTCAATTCATCGTTGAGAACCTTCAGATTTCATTTCTTAGGAAAACTTGCCAGATTATAGAGGAATATCTCTGTCCTTCGATGGGTAAGACGTGATTTAAGGCACTTTGATTTGTTTTAAAGAGCTCTCTTATGGAACTAGATAAAACCAATTAAAATCTGGGGAAGGTGTTGTGGAAAGCCTCAACAAGTTTAAGAATTTTAATAACTTTCCTAATACACAGTAATGACTACAAATTGTACCCACACTATGTATATTGCAGAAAATTAGAATTCAAAGCTGTTTGTTGAACTCAAGTGTTCTGTTCTGGTCTGCATAATTGTCCACAACAATCTTCCACCCTTGCCACTTCTCTACACAGAAAGAAAAGTATAAAATTCTGTTTAAATTATAAAGTTTTACACTAATAACTCTCAAACAATATGAAGCTATAAGGTTATATTAGAACATAATTAGTATCTTCGTTGTTCAGTGGAGTGATTTGACACATAATTCACTAGTAAAATTACTAAATTCTATATGTTATTGAATAATTAATCTGGAGAACTTTCTGTTTGGCATTAGCACTTACTCACTATGCCTTCCACAAAGGCTGCACACACACTCCAGGTGGACACCATTCCTCAGGCTGCTTCATAGAGGCCACTTGCTAGATAATTTGAGGCCCAAATCTGGCACATACTTAAAATGCATGTAACTGTGCTCATGGGAGTAGTCCAGTAGACTTCAAAGGATGACTCTTGAAAGCAAAGTTCCACACATGGTTAAGTCTTCACAGGATCAGTGCCTAAAACAGGCATGGGTGGTCTCCAAGAAGAGACCTATTTGGTCCTCAACAGGATGAATGAGGTTGTGTGATACAATGCAGATCTTGCATGAAAAAAGGGGGAAATCGATATTTATGCCTGTATTAAAGACGAACATGAACCACAAAATTTTGCTCAGATATAAACAGGTCTCTTTCAAACTAACACTGCTAAGATTCAGGTTTCATGTTGGGGACCCACTACTAGTATGCTTTCAAATATTTATAAAAATATTAATGGGATGAAGTATACCAAAGGAAAAGGCTTATATGCATAAGCTATAGGACTGCACCTAAGTTTGGCTTGAAGTATCTGATTTCCAAAGGTAGGGGAACGTGGTCAAGCCAGGTATTCACCCAAGGCCATATAGTAAACAAATCAAATTCTTGGTTTCCATGCAGGTTTTCTGTACATCACACCACAATCATTCAAAATAGGAATACATAAAAACACAATATTGTAACATTTTTGAAAGTTTTCTTAACGCTTGAAACAAGCCAAATTTCATGTTCTAAAGTATTAGCTAAGCATCTGACAGAGTTGTAGTGCTTAGGCTTGCCATTGCCTGAAGTTGACCAAGATTTTGAATATCTGTCTAACCACTTCCTTTAAAAAGAAACAGACAAACAAACAAAAACACAGAAATCCACTTCTTGTCTGGATTCTACATACTACAAGTGCTATTTCTCCTCACCATACTTAAATAAAGCATGTTGGCAAACAATAGAATAAAAATTCAAGAAATTTATTGTTTGTACAGACATGCACATATATTAAAGAGGGTTTGGAAAAGTCTTTCCAGATTGTCATTATTCTATAACAGCTTGAAAAATGCAGCCTAGATTTCATTTATTCAGTTGACCTCAATGGGAACTGGTGTCTTTACATGCTTAGGAAGGTTTGGGTAGTTAATTTTAGCATTTTATGCTCTATCTAAGTTTGGAAATGCTGACAGATCCCAATGGAGTTTATTAATTCTGACGTTTAACCCTAAGCATCAGTTCAAACCTGTAGTTATTTGGACCAGGGAAGGGAATTGTGGTTGATCCTTCAGGTTATTTTGTGGCTCTTTTTCAAAGATAACTTTTAAAGCACCAACAGCATTTATAGTTGGAACATGATAACTTTTCCTATTTTTTTTTCTATTTTCTGTCCCCCACGAAACATACATACACATATAATGTAGGATGAGTTGAAAAAAAAAAAATCAAAAGGAAGACCAAACCCATATTTTTTAATTTAAAAACTAGTAACATTGGATCAATTCTGGGGAGCCTGACTGACACATGTTGATCTTTTGGCAGTGGAAATTTTATACTTTTTGGATGAAATATGCAGAAAGGTCAGCAAGCCTCTGCTTAATGAGAAACAACCACCTCTAAGTACCACATACTCTGATCAGCTGTTCAGTTTCTAGGATCCAGATACTGCAATCTCAAAATGCTACAGATCTTCACTTAAACTATTCATACCCTCACCGCCCCCACTTCTTGTACTCCTGTCTCCTGCCTCTGGCACTGAACCATTTTTTTCCCCCCACTTCTACCTGGTTTTGTTGCAAAGTATAATCGTGGCATTCAAAATACTGCCATATGAAATCTCTCCTCCTGCAATTCCTGGTTGTGTTTAGAAACCCAGGGACCCTGTTGCTGTTCAGCTGTCATGTAAATCAGGCTCTCAGTATCCTTCAGCCCATTCACAGCAAAACCTACCAAAATCTCATCTCCGATCCACATGCAAGACAGAAATAAAATTCCTCCTCATCCATCATTCCACCATGAATTAGATAACCAAATCTAATTTGCCTAATTTCTCTAAAAAAAAAAAAAAAAATAGCAATTTCATTCTCTCCCTCTTTATCCGTCATCCCTGCTTGTATCTATGACCAGACGGGCTATCCCAGGTGGGGCAAGGGGTTTTCATTCCCCAGTGAGCCTCTAACTCCTGCTCTCTTGCTTCAGGCCTTGCGGTTCTAGGTCCCAGCTCTGCTGTGGCTTACCTCCAGCTCCTCAACCTCCTGCCCCAGGTACAGAGAAAGAAAAGTCACAGTGGTCACTGCCTAACCTCTTGCCAGCTCTAGCTCTCTCTCAGGACCTGGCCGCTCTCCCCAACACTCAAGAGTGCAGGGGTGCTTCTGCATCAACAGAGATGACCACAGCTGTGCAGTCCTTCTGCCTCCCCCCAAATTTTTCTATAGATGCAATGGTCCTCTTCAGACTGGCCTGATGTGCCATTTCACCCTGTCCATTCTACACCAACTCTCAAATGCTAAAAACACTGAAGCAAACCTGAATGGAGCTCATTAAAATTTACCTGAAAATTACCCTTTAACAGATAAACAGTACATCTTTTCAAGTGTTTTGACAAAGTAAGTATTTTCACAACATCTTCCTTCATTATGTCCTTTCCTTCTTGCTTCACCAAACCAACGCACCAGGTATTCAAAAAATAAAAATAAAAAATCTGGAAATATCCATTTATAAGTGCTGCTGTGAATTTATAACTGTGGTGGTGGGATTGCCTCCTACCTTCACCGTCCTCTGCAGGCCAGGATCTGCAGACAGACTACACGGTATTTCCCAGCACGCTGCTGGGACCAGAAAGAGCCCAGGAGAAAGCTGGGTTATAAACTTTCATGAAAGCTGAAACCCTGCAAGGCAGCTTGGCCCAAGCACTCAATTTGGAATTGCAGGTACCCAAATCTTCACGAAGTTCCCAATCTATATCATAACTTTCATTTAGCATCCAAACATTTTTGCCCAAAGTGTTTTTTCCCCAAAAACTTTTTCCTGAAAAGTCAATTTTCCAGATGGAAAAATAATGTTTGTTCAGTTCATACACAACATGTTTGTGTGGAGTGTGATAAAATGTTTTGTCTGCATAAAAACTGAAAAATACCAGAATACTTGTAATTTCCCTTGTAATTTCCATTCCTCTACTTGATAAAAAAGAAAAGGAGCAGACACTCAGGACCACTTACAGGCTTTTCCTGAATATGCTGAAATCTCTAGCTTTCTATTTTTAAATATATAGTCTATTACACTCTTTTCCTGATTTTGATCTCTCTTATAAGGAAAACACAGCACGTTTTGCCATCACTTGCACTGGGAACAGAAGCACGATGTTCTCTGCAGTAATATATGTTTACAAACTCAACTGCAAATAAAATTTGAGATTAAGAAATTCAAAATGTCTTTGTTGAAATTTGTATAGTCCCTTTTTGACCTTTAATTATCTCAAATGTTTTGTAAGAACACTGTCCCTCAAGACTCAGCACCATACAGAGCATATTGGTATCAGTTGTTCACGGGCTGCCCTTCCTGACCTAAACAAACCCTCCACTCCTGCAGCAAAAGCCATCCTCTCCAGCCAGAGGCACATCCTCACTCGCCCTGTGGCATACATACAGGTTGCAACCCAGTGCAGGTCACACTGCACGGGACAGGGCAGGACCGAGCCCTCCATAAGAAGCTAAGGAACCATCAGAAGACAGCCATTTACTCTGTAGGGCGTACAGTTTCCTGTTTCTATGACAAGGGTACTCAGCTTATGAAATTCACAACAAATTTTCAACATTATGAAAATACTCTCTCATCTCCCACATGAAGGTACAGTGAGACATTCAAGTCCCTTTGATGATACTAATAGTTATTTTGATTTGACTCACATTTTTGCCCTCAAGAATATTTTCTGTGATATCAATAACGAAAGTTCTGACTTTAGCCATTTCAATTGAACACACAGATTTTATTTAACTATTTGAAATGGATTACTGGAACTTAAAACCAATTATGACACCAGAAATGCCTGTCATCACAACTACATTAATGTAATGTGAGATGCTCGACTTCCTTTTGCTGGAAACAGAGAAGGAAAAAAATATAACACGTAGAATAAAAAAGTTGAAATACAAATATATGCCTAAACACACGTGTAAACATGTGCGCACACACATATCTGTATAACTGTACATATATGCATCCACACACCTGTTATCTTTGTAAACAGATGGACCACATTCAGCTCTCATTTACACCTGCTCGCTCCTACCGGACACACACTAAAGCATTTCCCTCTTCACTGCTGTAGAGAAAACAGTCATTTTAAAAACACTGTTGTGCTGTTATTATAGCTTAGATTAGGTTAGTTAAAAGATTTACAGTTCAGTAAGCAAAGTAATGCTTTACAAGCTCACGTGTTTAAACGACAAGCTCGCTCTGGCTCTGATCCTCCGAGCAGTTAGTTACACATACTGTTACTTATGCTTTCAGAATACAGACCTGGTATTTATCTTTCCAGCTAGAAAAATCCACATATATCTACACCATCTTGTGGTCCACTGATAAATTCTAAATACTCCAATACAGATTGCTTCAGTTCTTAGCAACTCGTAAACAGGTATCATTGAGAAACTTCAGAATATATATAGAATTTTTATTAAATATTGTCCTTATTGTTGTAGCTGAAACTGTTTAACTAAGGCTGTTATAAGCATAATACACTCCTGTTAAGAAATACAGAACACCAGACTACTGAACCCTTTCAGGGTCATTAAACAGCTGTAAACATTATTACAAAAATAAACCAGAGATTTCATGCTTACATTTTAGCCCAGAGCTTGGTGTGCTGAGCAAGTACATTTTTTTCATCTCTTACAATCAACGCTGGTGACATTTGGGCATCCAAACAAATTACATCACAAATATTACTGAGGTGGGTAGGATACTGAGCGGTTTATTTGCCAGATGATTAATATATAAACAGTAGAGCAGCACAGATGACCTACTCTTCTTTGACTGATTTGTAGGCAATACTAAGAGACATAGATGTAAATAGTTAAATTTTAACAAAAACATGTGTGCATGGAAAGGAAGGAGAGAGATCAGCTGTATTTAATGCCACCAGGACAGCATTATCCAATCTGATAAAGTGAAATAAACATTAGGCCAGATTCTATTCTTATTTGTACTTATGTAAAATAGAATAACTGCATTGAGTTCATTGTAGTTTTCCCCTTTTTTCTTTTCACTTTTTAAATTATTATTATTATTTTTGGTTGGTTAAGTAGGTGTCCTGCTCCTTGGGGTATAACATAATTATATTAGGGAAATACATGGTTTCTGGAGTGGAACAGAATGATAAAAAAAAAAAAAAAAAAAAAAAAGGTGGCCTACAGGTAACATGTCCTATCTATTTGCAGTTTTAAGCTATTATTAAGGCTAAGTTGGTAATTAGTTACTACTATTAATCACTTTTTCACACTTAGGTTTTGTTGTCTTTGCAAAGCTTATGTAGAATTAAAAAATAATAATTAATAATAATAATAATAATAACAATAAACCGCCACTACAACCTGGGGCAAACCATCCTTCCGGCACAATCTGCACGAAGCGACCCTGATCCCACTCTCAGGCTGGGAGCGTGGGCGAAGCAGCACCCATCTTCCAGCGCCCAGCCACAGTCAGACTGCTGGGGAGGGAGCAGGGAAGGCATCCGACACCACTGTAGCTGCTTTGTAGTGCTGATATTTAAACAAGCTGCTTATTGATTTCAAAACAAAGTACTCCTTTAGTAACAACAGAGCCAACTCATTCCACAACAGTTTTTATGTCTTAAAGAAGGGTTAGCACAGGGATTTCAAAGTTTCAAAAGTCATTAACAGACAAAATTGTTTGCTGAGGCTGTACTGCTTGCAGTCCAAACTAAAAAGACGGTTGCTTTCTAAAATACCTGTTACAACTGTAGGTTCCTTTCTAGCTAGCACAGCGTTTTGGACTGATAACTGATCAGTAGAAGATAAATCACCAGAGCAGTCTTTAGCTGGTAGCACCCATGGAGTGGAGGACTGTGAACTGTTTGTGATCACAATCTAGGAAGACTAGCAGAGAGGAGAGGAGAGGTCATTTATAAATCTCGCTCACAGATTAGAATAGAAAGATTAGAAGAATGCAGACAAGCTGTTTGATTTATTGCTACTTTGCATGTGACTTAGCAAAACCTGTTTTCCTTCTTATTTATTCTATTTCACTTGCATATACTTAAGAAGTCAGATCCAAAGACGAGAAAGATAAATAATTGGTACTGAAAGTTCAGTAGCTTAAAAAAAATAGTTAAAAAAAAATCCTGCTTTTTTCCAAGCACTGGTTGCATCTGGGATAATTATTTTTTAGTTTATAAGCATTTATTCTTTTTTTTTTTTTTCCTAGTGTTTTCCTGATGACAAAAGTAAAGATAAGAGTGATACCTAAATTCACATGGGAGCCTAATTTGTGGAATGCTTCATTAAACTAAAGCTTCTGGTTTTTTTTAGAAATAACATTTTTAAAAGTAAATTTGTTATTTTCATGTAATTTGGAATGTATACAACTGATTAAACTCTCTCCAATTTGATCAATCTTCTGTAGCTCCTATCTGATCATTCACTTTAATTAATCTAACTGGCATCCGCCTCAGATTGAAGGAACCTTAAAATTAAGTCTTTAACAATCTACTCTAGTATCATGCAGTACAAATAAAATAATAAAATGCCTGGAAGTCTTTGCAAAGCTTATTTATTATTTCATTTTTTGTCATTTTTACAGTATGAAATGAATTCTGAATCTCCCATTCTCATCTGAGGACACCATACCAAACTGGAAATCTGTAATACCCTAACTCATTATATAATATTAAAATATCCATAATGTTGACACCATTAATCCTGCATTCCTTACAGAGGCAAGCTCCAAATAAAAGGCAGTGTATTTCAGCTGGGGGAGGACGGGAGGATCAGGTCCTCTGCACTGATTACTAAGAGATGAAGAAAGAAGAGTTAAGGCTATAGAACTCAAATCATAGTTTGAAACAATTTAAATCCTAAACTGTAATGCTGGGTTGATGATTTTATTTTCATTTCACAAAGGCTTAGATTTAGATTTTGCACACAACTAAATATAATGTCAAATGCACATATGTCCCAAAGATCAAAGTATGATTGATTGTGAAATATTCACATGCGATAGCCCAGTGAGATTTTGTTCACAAGGGCACCTGTCGGAAGCATAAGCTTGGATACAAATCATCAAATAAGTATGTAAAATCGTTACTAAAATCCAGGCATGCAATCAGATAGTCAGTTGCCTGAAACTATTGGACTGGAGCCAGCACAGTGGCTCAACAGACTAATGCTTTGGTCTTTGCAGATCCTCAGGGCCCTGGTTCAGTTCCTCCTGCTACTGGTCAGGTCAACTGTCTGTACCTAGTGTTAACTTTCCTGGCATTTAATGCTAGGAGTAAAGGAAAAAAATGCGAGCCCATAAGTTCCCTTTGACCTGAGCCACAGAAACATCTGCTGGTTGAGTCAGGAGCTGCTTGTTGGCCAAGTTTAACAACCGATCCTGTTGCGGATCAGCTCTCTCAGCAGTAGGTGTCACTGCAATAAATAGATGGATTTCAAGGGACAAAGACACACATTCCTAATGAAAATGCAGACGCAGACTATCCCCGAATAGCAAGAGTTTCAAAAAGAAGGATATTGTCCTATTAGACTTTAACTTTATGTAAAAGACTGGAAATCTGGTCTGGAGAGAAACAAAATTGCACAAGTGGGACTGACAACAACAACAACAACAACAAAGTAATTCTGCCCTTTAGTCCTATGTTAAAGGGATCCTTTAATTCACATTAATCACTTTCCTGCAATCCCAGGTCTATCAGGTAAAGACTGTTGCATTTAAACGTTAAAAAACAAAACAAAACAAAACAAAAAAATCTCTCTAACAAATTAAGTAATTTTCTCTAGTGGAAAAAAAGACCTAATTATATGGAAAGATACTGCACACTCAACTGTACTTTTAGACCACAAGGTTAGCCTATTTTTCCATCAAATTACAGAGTTCATACCCAACCCTTTCTGCATGTAGAACAAGGAAAACGAGAATAATACTTATAACAGGTTTGGTGGAGAGGGTAAAGGATGTCTCAAGTATAGATTTAATAGAGTAAATATTTTGAAAAAGCAGTAACCAATTTACATTTGAAACAAATATATGGTATGCCAATAATATCACAGAGATGTCAGCCAAGTCTACACCATATTTGGTTTCATTATCACAACATGGTTTGTAGGATAATTAAGGATGCTCCAAATTGCATACTATTAAGTTAGTGGACAAAACAATGCATCACTGAACACACGGGTTACCTGTGATGACGTCAACATAGAAAGTACATGCCTAAGAAAATGTTTTAATGTTGATCAAGAGTTCAAAAGGAAGAAGAAAGATTCAAACTCTTAAATTTGCATAACCTTTTTCACATGAAAGAGATCATGTGTGATGAAGTATATACTGTCAAAATTCATATATAGCACAACTGCATTTATTTTACTTCCAACAACATTGAACTGGGAACAAGGGAGAGGAAAGAATAAGGGGATACCGATAAATTGTTCCTTTCTTTCAGGTCAGTATATTTAAGACAAACTAACATGAAAAAAGCTCCCCCATGCACAAATATATAGAAAGTATAAAGAGCTACTCTACGTAACTGGGAAGAGTTTAAGAGCAGCGTTGTGTTGCTCAGACGTCCCACGCAGTCATTCACGTCAGGCCATACCCCTGTACTCTGTAAAGCTCCAAGCATCATGGGCTCATCAAAGTATACTGTGATCAACACAACAGAAGGAGGGGAAGACATTTTCTGCAAATTCCTTTGCTGAGCACAGAAATAGTCAACAGCTTAATATAACGTCAATACAAACACTTAACAACTCAGAGGTAACTTGCCCAACAGCAGAGTACCTGGACGGCTTCCTAGGCCAGAAAAGGACTGAATTTCAGGACTGTAGAAATGAGTATCCCTAACTGATCATTTCCACATCTCACTTAGGAAAAAGCTTGCCATGTATCTTGACTTAAATAGATGGCTCATTCTCTGTAAAGCAGCCAGGGACAGAATCCAGGACTCTTGACTCCCATTGCTTAGTCCAGTATGCCAGATAGCTTTCTTTTATCAAACATAATTGACTGCTGAAAAGACTGTTTTTTTAACTCATGATGGACCTGTCAGCATAACATTTTTTGGTTAAAATATTGTGTAGGGCTATTTTGGTTGTTAATAACTGAGATTCTTGGCTGTTAATCCCTTCTACCTCCAGTTTCTGTCTTCTCTCCTTTCTTCCCTCATCCCAATTGATTTATTTTTCCCTCTCCCTATAACACATGGACTTTGTGGCAAAAAGAAAAGACATAATTTAGAGGGTCACAGTCATTCTTTGATACAAGTGGCTTTAATGAGTTATTTTTAATACTAATTTCCAGGAAGAGGATAATGTTGAGAAAGCCTCAGTTTCATCAAGGTGAAAGATGAAGCTGAAAGAAGTGAGAATGCTGGGAGGCATGTGGATGAGTGAAAAAGAAAGCAAACATTACTTAGATGCTTCTTCTTTGTGCTCTCCAGAAAAAGTAGAAAGATCAAATTCCTTGCAGAATTGAATGGAATAAGATAGATAAGGAAGCTCAACACAAACTCAGACTAACAATAGAAAAAATGCTCTTAATTACCACTCAATAAAAATAAAACACTAAAAACACAAATCTCCTTTATCCTTTGGTGTTCTGGTTTGTGCACACTTTTACTGATATATTTCTACTGCTTTCATTTAACTTTATTAATTGATCCCTGCCCTGAGCACAAACACAGAGCTGGTAGCTCTGGAAGCCACCTAGCACCTCACATGATGCTTTCACACTGAGATAAGTGGTTTAGACTTAGAGGGTGTGGTTAGCAGTCACTGCACAGCGACGACACCAACAGCTTGATTTTGTAACTGCTATAATTATATCTACCCCAAGGTCAGAAATATGCACAGAACAAGCTCTTTTTCAGACTGTAATTTCAGAGAAGGAAAAAATATATATTTCTATCTGCAGTACTGCTAATCACACTGTTCTTTCTGAGGGCTTCTTGAGCAGAAAGACAATCCCAAACAGGGCTGTCTATACTTAAAGCAACTGAGTTAGGGACATATTCCCGTATTTCCCTTGCTGCTTTTTAAATTATGTCTACCTGTCTGAGACAGATAATCCTGCTTGACAATAACACTGCCTCTTCCTCTGAACAATGGTGCAAAACAGTCGTAACAGTTCTGTGATTAAGCCAAGGAAGTGACAATGATGTCATATAAACAAACATAAAAAAGGGTCACATCTTCACAGTACTTTTCAATTCAGGGAGGTATGAGCAGTTAAAAGAACAGGTAATTTCCTCCTACCTTGCGCTGCGAAGTTAAGTGCAGGAAACAGAAAGCCACATAGTGCACATATCAAAGAAAGCAAAGATGCAAGCACTGATTATGGTAAAACTGTACACACGCTTAACTACAATGGCAGCATGACCTTCAGGATCCTGACAAGCTTAGCTCTGACCACTGTTTGGGTATCCCCATTTTATCTTGGCACAATAGCTTCGATCATTAATAGAAAAGGCACCGAAAACTTGACAGACACAGAGCAGAAAGATGAATACGGGGGATGAGGAATGTTAGAAAAGTACAATAACATATTTCAAAGCTATCTGCAGGACAAAAAATCCTTTAAAAATTTTTGATGTTAATTGCAATATTCTGGGCCCATGGCTGGAAAGACAACCTATCATGGTTGATAGGTGAGCAGCAACCAAGCTGACAAAGGAAGTCCGATAAATGCAATCATGGGATGACAGACACTGGCAAGTTCAATTATGATTGCCAAGTCAGTAGGGAGATGGACTCCACTAACTGCAATATATCCTTAACAGGCAGCGCTGGCCAAGTGCAGCTCTGACCAAACTCCTTCCAGTGACTGACAGCATCCCTAGAGGCTTTGGCCCTGCAACAGGCTGAGGGCAGCTGAGAAGCCCCAGTGACTGACTGAGTGCTTTACTGCAAGGATTTTGGATACAACATGCAAATAAACATAACCAACTCTCAGGAAAACGGTTTCAAGTCTCTTGAATAGCCTGTACAAATGAGCAGTTTGAATTCACTTTCTCCAGCTCACGTAAAACTTCACTTGATATTAATTTGCAAAATCATACTCTGAAGAAGTAGCTATTTTTTAGACATAAACATCCAAGACAGGCTATTTGGCAATTAACATATCTTTGCTGTAAACCTGCATGAATCTAGAAAATTTCAGCAAAATACGAAGCCAGACGAATGGCAAGGGAAAGGTTCAAGGAAGCAGCCACGGGAGGCAGGGAGTGGGCTCCCACTGCTTGCCACAGGACATCCAAATGCTCCTCACTGTACAGGACTCATCACCAAAAGCCCCAAAGCTGAGAACATTCAGTTCTCCCCGAAAACCTCTGTATTGCTTCATTTCGCTAAGCATAAACTCATTTTTCTGTTGTACTGACTTCCAGTGCCTTCCACCTATGCTTATATAGAGAGAGACTGATATTTATATCTAATTAAAATGATTTTTCTCTCCTTTACTTACTAGTTTTGAATAGACCAGCTATTATTCGATGTGAGAAAGCATGAAGGGAATGTATATAGCAAATTGTGGCTTCTCATACTTCAGTGCAAGATTATCTCAGAATTTAAGTCATATTTAATCAAAACATCAGGCTTCCTTGTAGTTCATTTTTTACTTTTTATTGTTATTTTTTAAGTCACAAAAAAAAAAGTCCTTTCTCAGATTTTGGTTGTTGGGTTTTATTTTCTTAGTGACTTTTTTTTTTTTTACCAAAAAAAAAAGCTAATAACGCTGTTTCTAAACAACTTCTTTGTTCTCTTTCTAGATTTTCCAGAAATATTCTAAAAGGACAATGGTATAAAAATTATACTGTTAAAAAAAGTAAGTACTTTGAATGAGCAGAGTTATTCAGTTATATCCCTCACTTATGAAATACCCGTATCATGTATCCTTTATCCAACAGCAGACTCTTTTAGCTTCAATCACAAGAACTAACAATATGTTATTGATATGATTTCAGGAAACTGTCAGCAGGCAGCTTAACTTTCAGCTTGTCAGCTATGGTGAGTGTATGCACAAAACGTACCTGCACTCCTCCTGCATGAAAGCTGGCAGCGACAGGAACATTCCTGTCAGCCGTCGGGGCACAATAAAGAGAAACATAAACAGGTCGTCTTCGCTAAAAGCAGTCTCACTCGTTACACAACTAAAACTCACCTCTAGTTTCACTGGGAATTTTAACTAGAATCAGAGAAGCATATCAGAGCTCTGAGATACAGCTGAGTGCTCCCTGCGGGAATCCGCACTAAGGAACAGCCAGGCAGGTAACCAAAACCAGGGCTCTGTGCCCTCATCCCCTCCAGCCCCACTCGACCTCCTGCTTAGCACTAGGCCCTCCTACAGCAGTTGGCCTTTTGCATTTCTGTGAACAAGTTTCAGACTTCCACCTATTCTCTCCAATTATATTCAACACAAAATCAACAGGAAGACAACAGAGCAGGGCAGCTAACTGGGCCACCCCACCAAGAAAGAGTGGCTTAAATGATGCCTAATGTTGGGTACACCCTGAGCTCTCCAGATGCAGTCAGGAGGTTGACTCCGACCAAGTGTGGTGGCCATCAGGACTTATTCACTGGGGAGAGGGGTGCAGTCAGAAATCAGAAAGAGACGAGGCTTTTCTGTACAAATATAAAACTTCTTCATTTCCAAGCACTTCTGCTTGAAGGAAAATAAAATTAGCACATAAATAAGTAAATAAAGTCCAGTATAGTCAAAGTTTTATGTTATCGACTACTATACCTTCAGGAGCTGAAGAATAACCACAAATGTCAGAAGGCAGAACAGGAAGCTAGAAGTGCCACTCTTCCCTAGTTTACAAAGCCAGTGATGTTTTTAAACCTAGTTTTCACATTAGTTTACAAGCTTTAATAATAAAAGAGTATGTTGTACTATTAGATGTTGGTCATTTTTTTCTCTGACGAAGAAAAATAACAGGCTGCTGCAGGAGCTAGCACAGTTGGTTTTTCTTTTCAAATGATCAGAGAAAGTACCGTACTTTAAGGATGTGCCTTACTTGCTCTTAAAAGGGTAAAACGAAATATTCTTCCAGCTATTCTAAGCCTGCCATATAATATTATGCTGTTACAGATTTCAAAAGGTTAGCTTCAATGAACCTGACATCAGTATAACCCAAAATAACCCATTCAAGAGAAAAGTAAGAAATAATTGCTGTTTTCTCTTTTTTTTTTCCTCAGCTATATTGCTATAATGATTTTGCATAACAGATTGAACAAAGTGCTGTTGTGACAGGTGGTAGAATTCAGCTAGTAAGCACAGAGACAGGGTTCAATTTAGTTTGTGAATCCTTTAATTGTTGTGCAGCTAATTAAAGAAGGTTCTTTACACTCGCAAGTGTTTACCGTTGCTAGTATGCATACATGAAAAATTAAATTGTGCCTTCAAGGGCTGAGAACTATAGAAAAATCATAGCTGATTCTGCAACATGCTTACTAGCTCAAAATAGCTGCTTTTCACAATTGGAATTTGTAAAACTTTTTGCTAAGCAAATATAGAGCTAATTAGAAGTGTTCGTTGGACCAATTAACATTTAAATAAATAAGCCATATTGCACATTTCACAGTCTTTATTTAATGATGCTTCTTAACTCTTTGGAAAGATTCCTTTAAGTACAAATAAGTTGTCATAAAAATGAAAGACAAAAATAACACCATAACAGTATATTCTATGCTTTTTTCTTCTCGCCTTGAAGTCTTTTCTAAAACCCTATACCTGTTACTGGGGACAGAGGGAATACACAAATCTGGTTCCTTCTTTCATCTTGTCAAGTTACCTCTCCACCCTCTTGAATACAAACAGCAAAACATACTTGATTACTATTTAAAGTGTTATGATAGCTCTGTTTGTTTTGCCCCATGGAAAAGAATCTGTTTTAGGAAAAAAAAAAAAAAACTTTTATCTCATAAAATGGCCATTGCAACTAAAAAGAAGGGTGTTCTCAGAAGAGATTGCTCTTAGAGTAACAAAAGCAGCAGTTTGAAAGTTTCATATACAAACAGAAGTGAAAAAGAAAATCTATTTTTCAGGTCTACTGTTAGCATTCCCATACCAAAACCAGTGTTTTTGTTATACCTAACCTCAGGGCTGCAATTGTCTGTCTCTTTGGGGTCAAGTGATATTTTGCTTTCAAAACAACTGTCTTTTAACTTAACAGTCACTTTCAATCAATAAGACCCTTCAGTTTGTGTTGAACATAGATCTCTCTCTCTTTCAACCTCAAAACCTCTACCTAACACAAAGGTTACATTAAAAACAGGGGGAAGGTTTCTTGCTACTTTTTTCTAAGATGCACTCCACTACCTTGTAATCATGCTAAGAGCTAACATGGAAGGACTCATTGTTGACCTTGGCTTTCAGCACAGAAAACCAAATTAACAAGGACCAATTAACATTTAAATAAATAAGGAAGATTAACAAAGAATACTCTGCATACCAAAAGGGTAAAATAAACTAAAAGAAAGAGTACAGCATCTCCCTCAATCAGCATGAATGAAGTTGCCTGTTGGTGCATGGAAGCATGGGCTGCTCCTTCCTGGACTGGCAAGGCCTGCTGAGCACCAAAAGGGATGCAGCCACTTGTGACATCAGGCAGTGCTCTCACACTGGCAAGCCCTTGGGAAAACGTGCAGAGACCCCACAGACACACGATATACTTACTAACCAGAAGAAAAGTGTTGCCCGTATTCATGGCCTCTGCTTTGCTTCTTCCACGTGAGGTTTTTGGTATTTGTGATTGCCTGCATCTGGTATCCACTGAGAAGCATGTGGTTTTGAGTTGATGGCTGATAAGAAAGGGGCCTAAACTGGACACCTATTTTATATATTACTACTTTAATTAGATTATTTACATATTAATTTAATTAGATTATTTATATATTACTACTTTAATTTCATACACTTCCTTGACCTTTTTTCAAGGAGTAGGGAGGACGTACCTGAAGATGCAACCTGAGTCAACACAGTGGTAGTTGCAGGGACTCCCTGTACCTCATGATCCAATGGTGCTATGCCAGGCAGGATGAAGATAAAGGGTTCAATCTCCCTTCATCTTCCCTGCCTCCTGCTCTTCCCTCAGGTAGAACTCTAAAGAAAACTTTCAATTGGCAAAGTTTCTCCACCAAATTTGGTTATTATTATACCAACAGAACAATTAAATCCTCCAAGTATTAGCCACCCACAAAGCCTACCTTTTACAAGACAACTCCTCCTACGTAAAGGTTATGAATAATTCTCAGAAGGTTACAACATGATCTGTCATTTTAAATATTTGGATTTGGAGTACTGGTTCAGGCCTCTAACTGACAGTCACCTTTATGAATAGTTAAGAGTTCACAGAGATGATTATCATGTACTATTTAAATATGTATAAAGGACAAAGATAATAACAATACTTTGTACTCTAATAGAAGCTTCTGTCTGAAATTCTCAAAGGAGAGTCTAAGTCCTCACAGATGTACACTTACAGCTCATCTGACCTGCACACTTGGTCACCACTATTACTCTCATTTATCAGACTGGGAAACTGGTAGGCTCTCATTGCTGCGTTTCTCAAAACTGATAATCTGTGACTTAAGTAATAGAGCAGTTGAAGTTTTCCCAAATGAGTAACCCAAACTGAATCATCACTGTAGAAATTTTTACCAGTGATTTGTGCCAAGGCAGAAGTCAATGAGGAACAATGCAAGGTGCTCTATAGATCCTGACTCCCATTCTTGTGATTTGAGAAAAGAATTATCACCATGCCTTACCCAAGACACAGGCTGACTGATCAGTACCCTGTCCAGCCATAATAAGCCTTTCTGTAGCCTCAAAGATCATTTTAGATTTTTTTCCACTCTTAAAACTAAAAAATAAAACAAACAAACAAACAAAGGGCTCTCACTTGGGAGCTGTTCTTTCTTGTGTGAAAAGTGCTTCTCTGTACTTCTCTGGAATTACAGAATTTATATATAAAACTGCTTCCCCCAGGCACACCCCAAATCCTCTGCTTTGAAGAAGTTAAACTTTCCAGTCTTCTGATCAAGAATGTGGAAGAAAGGGACTCTGTTAGCCTATGAAATACAGAATTCTAACCACATGAAGATTTTGCACGTGCTCAATAGTATCTTTCATAGAAATCACGAAAATAGCTAGTAATTTCAAAGGGAAATGTAAAAAATAAGGACCCCAAATGTAAGCACTACTCCAACCAACTGTAAAGCTTGAAGTGCTGCTAAAAAGTTGGTTGGATTTGCAAACTGGACCTGGACAATTTGAACTAATGAAAACAAATCCAAAGGTCCTCCTGTCCTTAAGGCCATATTTACAAAAGGGTCAACTAGTCTTGAATAATTCTGCCAACATATTGGGAAAACATGCTGTACTTCCTACATTACTAATATGAGTCTTCCATTATACAACTTAGTTTCATATACAAATAATTTTCTTAACCAAGATGAAAAATGCAAAGAAAAATCACATCTCTCAAAGCACACAATTTTTCGTGCTTCCTTTTACAATACTAACATTGCTTCAACATGTTAAAAAAATTCTCATAGAGTCAGAGCAGCACAGATGATATTCAGATCTCTTTTGTGAAACGAGTTAAAAAAATATACCAGTTACAATACATAGCTTCTGAATGAGAGAGAAACTGGGAAAATCTGTTTTAATGTGATTGTTTTCAAAAACCTGAGCTAACTGGGAGCTGGTATCATGAAAACCCCTCTGAAAGACAACTTTTCTTGAGAAAAATGTACTGATGAAGTGGACTGGACTGGTTTTGTTCACTAGACAGTCTGTCCTGTCAGGGTGTCTGCGTTCCCTCCCTCTCTCACCTCAAGCCAACCAACTTGCCATAATTTCCCTGACAGCATTATACTCAGCAGCAACTTTTTTTCCCCTCAATTCTTTAAATCAGAACGATGAGGTTACTGAAATAACATCCCAAGCCCCTGGCTGCACTACTGCTAACACAAGGGAGCTCTGATCTCATTTGATTTCCTATAGCTAATCACAAACAGCAAGAGACTGAATTCCCTCATCTCAAATATAACCATCTAAAGTTAAGTAAAATTCAGAATAACATTCACAGATACAGAAGATCAGAAAATTGGTTCACAACAACTTATCACAGAGTAACATGTTAGCACAAGTTAACTGATTCACAGTAATTTTTAGTGTACATGCTCTTGGCAAATGTGATGTAAACTTACTACAGCTTTCAGTGAAAGACACTTCACTGGTTTCATTAGGGCTAAACTAATACATTGCTTCTCACATGCTGTGAGGCAGGAACTACTACAGAGACAGATACAGCAGCTGACAATTGGTAATCTGGGTATTGGATCAGTATTTATTGCTAGGTTCTGTGCTCTTTCGCCTGGATTCAGAAAATCAGGTATTTCAAACTGCAGTTTCTTTTGACAGGTTTTCATTAAAACACCTGAGTTAAAATTTTCATTACAAGCTATAAGACTTCTTCCTAGGGCCTGTTTGCTGTGGAAGTCCCATCAAACATACAATGGGATATGAGCTGGCAAAAATAATAAAATTAAAAAAAATAAATCACAAACTAACCAAACTCCTTGATATGCAGCAATACCAAGGTTTAAGACAGTGAGAGACACAAGCTTAAAAAGCTCTCATGATGGACCCAATCTACCAACCAACTTGGTGAAAATCTGTCCAATCCTCTTAATTAACTTTGGTTCAAGCCCGTGCTGAATTAGTGACAACCATTTATATCCACATATGATCTCTGTGCAGAATTTGAATTCCCAAATCTCTAGAGCTTACTGATACAAACAACCACATATACGCTCACAGATTTAATTTACCCTTACCCTTTATCTTTCATTGCACTCTTTGAAACTAAACACAAAAATCAAGGCCAGTATTTAAACTTTTTTTTGCCCCCTGGAAAATTACTTTCAGTAACCAAAAGCAATCTGAACTAAAACCAAACAACAATGTTTTCTAAAGTATGATGTACAAAACACTAACAAAAAAATTCACCCATGTGTAATTTCACTATAAGCCACATACCATATAACTGCACACTATTCTGGTGTTTCTTTCTTACTGCAAAACACTGACTAGGTGAACAGAGAGTCTTACTTTACACATTACTGACTAGCTCTGTAAAGTTTTGTAAATGAAAATAAAAATAAAAATTCAAATGGCAAAAAAATAGGAAGGAGTTGATCAAGTGATACAAGACAGAGGAAAAAAAAAACAACAAGAAAAAAAAAAATGTACTGAAATTATTCCTAATGGCAATTATTTTCCTAATTCCTTTAGAGACTAAAACTAACCATTGAAAGTCTTTGCTTTATCTTGGATTTGCTATAGACTGGGTTCACGCTAAGACTGGATTTGGACTGATGAATCTGCTTCCTATAGAAGGTAAGCATAAATCATTTCAAGTAGGAACAGGGAGCAGATGCAATATGCTATGCCCAACCTCTCAACAGAATCATCTTCTCTGCAGAAAAAAAAATGTACTGGCTACAAAACATGCATCCACACATACCAGTGGAAAAACTGGTATGGCTAATTTTATGTCTTCCAGCCTTGACATATGGAATATGCTAAATACTTCTGTTCAGTTGTAGCCACGTCTACTCAAATCACAAATTATATAATAATGAAGAGTAACATACCTTCAAAATGAACATAAAACACATTTATTTTATAAGCCAGTCTACAGTCAGCTCTGTGTCTTTCCTAAATGAAGGAAAAGATATATTGCAAATTTAGATAGTTCCAGAAGCTTACAATATAAAACTTTGGCAAAAATGCTTATAAGCAAAATACACATTTTTCCATACTGTTAACTGTTAATTTTATGAAACAACTAACATTGATCAGCATCAAAAATGTGTACATACTGTTCCTCAAAAAGCACCCATAACAATTTCTACTTATCATAGAATCATAGGATATCCAAGTTGGAAGAGACCCACAAGGATCATTGAGTCCAACTCCTTGGTCCCCAAAGGACCACCCAATAAATAAATAAATAGAGCATGTGTCTAAGAGTGTTGTCCAAACACTTCTTGAACTCTGTCAGGCTCAGTGCCATGACCACTGCCCTGGGGAGCCTGTTCCAGTGCCCAACCACCCTCTTGGTGAAGAACCTTTTCCTGATATCCAGCCTGAACTCCTCTGTCGCAGCTTCAAGCTGTTCCCTTGGGTCCTAAAGGACCCAAAAATTTTTCAATAAGAAAATAGACAAATTTGTTCAATACACTTGATATCTCAGGCAGATCCAGAGTCATTTTACAGGTGCAGAACAGAAGCTGAGGAAAAGTTAACTTGTAAATAAATACTGGTAGCACTGGCTAGAGCCATTTCTCTGCCAGACTATGAGATTGTCTAGCACATGATATGAGTTGCCCTTTCTGTTCTTATTGTAGCTTTTTTTTTTTTTTTTTTTTAAGGACAGGATCCATCTCAGCTATTGGCAGCTGTTCTAGCATTTCATCTACCTATATTAGACATCCATCCTTAAAGAGAACGAAATCATGAAATCCTCTCAAAATCTGTCTGCTCTGTGGGAAGGGAATGCACATAATCTTTAAGACAGTTTTCTTTTACCCTGTTCAGAAAAAATAGGGTTCCGGAATCCAAGCAAACTATACTTAGTGTTTCACCAAAGGGCACACACCACTTTCGCTGTTTCAATACGAACACTTTTTTTCAATATCATTTTACAGGAATAAGGACTAAATTGTTACTTACAAGATTCATTTTGTAAAGACATTAATTAATGGACTACACATGGAAGTGAGGTGGGGAATATTGTGCATTATTCTGTTGGCAAGTACATCATTTTAGTAATTAATGTTGACATCATCTTTTTAAAATGCATTAAGCAATATAGACAATATATACTCTGCCCAGTGGTTGCTTTTTTTTTTTTTTTTTGGGGGGGGAGGGGAATATTATTTGTTGTGTCTGAGCAGAAATGTTGCTACTACTGCAGTGGGGTTCCTCCATTGCCCAGGGAGGTCCTCCCTCACAGATTATCTCCCTCTCAGATTTCGGATAGAAAAGCACCTGATGGTAATCTTTCAACTTTGACCCATTCACCAACAGACTCCGGTTCCCGTTCTCTTCCTTCCTCCTTCTCATACCTAATGTTCAAACAGCTGTTCTTTATTGTTTCCCAAATAAAGTGCAACCTTTCTTTCCACAGAAAATCAAAGATAGGAGAAAAGAAGGAGGCAATAGTTTAGTTCAGTGATGTAAACCCATGAAAGTTTTTCATCAGCTTCCCTGACAGGAACTGAGAAGATTAGAGATACCATTTATGTCTTTGAAAAAGAAATTCTGAGCATGTCTTTATCCTTCTCAACAAGGTAGTGTCTAAGCACCTTAATTCTTAGGTTCTAGGTATGTCAGAAGTTAGTGCTTTTTGTGACTCAAGGCTATTGTATTTTTTTTAGATGTTTATTGAACTGTTTGTTATTATCTATTTATTGAGCTGTTTTCCATGGATGTCTAATCCTCTTCTGAGCCTGCTGATGCTGTCTGCCTCTACAAATTCCCTTGGGAGCAAGTTCCAGAAGTTCACTACTGACTGTGTAAAAAAATATTTCCGGTTATCTGTTTTAAACTGATATCCTGCTACCTCCACTGGGGGGTTCTAGTTATGGCTTTGTGGGATTGGTGGAAAAGAAGGGAGCTGAGGGTTCTGGAAAAGACTATTGATGGGATTTTGCTTCTATAGCTATTCATTTTTTTCCCAGTGAAAAGTGAGTGTCCAAAAAGTTTCACTGAAACTTAGAATGTAAGATCCTGACTTAACAGTATGAGACTCATTGAGCACCTTTGCTAATGTACCTTAGCTAACACAGTCTACTGCTTCTTATAATTCAGCCCTGGATGATGAAAAGATAATACATTTTACAGCATCGAAGACTTCTTCCATGAGCTAATAATCAACCCCTGTATACAAGCAGTGTCTCTTTGAGTAAGAGTATTTGAGGACTGATAGCTTTGTCACAATTGAAATGGGGCATCTATCATGGCTGATGTTTATTCAGGTCTAGAGAGGAGTGGTGGGGGGAAATAAAAAAAAAAAAAAACTTCCTATTTTGACTAAGAAGAAGAAAGAGATGAAAATGTCAGAACAAAGCTTTCACAACAGCACTTTTCAGAAATATTCACCCAAGTTTGGGTTTGAAGACTGCATAGACCTTCTACCCAAAGCAAATTCAACTGAGAGAGCCCAACAAAAACACTTCTTCATCCGGCAGGGACTGTTGTTCCAAGCTGTGTCCAGATGATTCCCTCCACCCCCACTCTCCAAAACTAAAACTATTATAAAAAATAACCATTCTTTTAACTTAGTTTAAAAAAAAAAAAAAATCTCCCGACCATGGTTGAAGCCAAATGGCCCTTCAGGCTACTACTGAAGAATCAATTACATTAGCTGTAAGCCTAAGAGAGTCCTGGGGACAATCAGTCAGAGACATAATAGCTGTGAGGGAATTGTTAAGCAAATTGAGGGATTCTTTAGGTAATTGGGATTGGACAACCAGGTCATACTTAATTTGAAGCATCCATTCCATACAAGTGCTTCAGAGGTATAGTAGGAACTACAGACAGTAAAGCCTAATCGTGCAGCTACTAACTCAGTGCTTTTAAAGGGACACCCCCCACCTCCCTATTCCTCCCCCCACCCCCAGACCCCCATCCAACCTTGTGCATAATATTTAACAGCATTGTGCTCACCTTCTGCAGAGAAGAATTGAAGCACCTACTGCAGGGTCAAATCAGGGAGCTGAATGCTCAGGGAGCTCAGCAGCCTTCAGGGAGAACCCGTAGTGCTTATTCACAGCCCTAGCCAGGGACGCTAAATGCTCAGGGTTTCCTACCAAAACTGAGAAGCAGAAAAATGGACAATTCAATGTTTTAAGATAGTCCAAAGATAGTGGGGAAGTACATTTTTCTCTTTCTGTTGTTGACTGTGTCTTTAGCATGCTAAATGTACACTTAACTACAAATTCTGGTCTTCCAATGAGACACTGCACAAATTCACAATGCCTACTTCAAACTTTGAAATAAAGTTTAGGGAATAAATACTTCCCAGGCAAAAAGAAATTGTCAGTTCTGAGAGGTCACTCCAAGGAGACTACTCAGAGGTTTCAGATCAAATTAGATTTCCCACCATAGTTAGACAGGGAAGTATTCCAAAATCAAAAAGTTCTTAATCTACTTTGTCCATTGAAACAACTTTCAGAAACAAACAAAAAAAAAAAGTATGCCCAAAGTTCATCTTCATGTCCAGTTTGCTTTTGGAGAAACCTGTTGCAAGAAGCTACTGCTGATATTTTTTGGCTTCTCCAGAGAAGCAAGCCAATTGGGTTGATACGATAGGGACTGCAGTCCCAAGAGAGATTAATTCTTTGTTGGACTGCCCTGAAATTTCACAAGGTAGACAAAGAGAGCCAGCAAACATGGCCCTAAGAGTGCCAATACCAAAGCCAACAAATCCTCATCTCCCTTTTCTCAGATTCTTTTCTGGAACTAACTTGAGGAGAAACCTTAATTCTGGGTCTCTTGGCAAAGAGTACCTAAAATAATTGCCCAGAATGGAAGATTCTGCTAGTGCCACAATTCTTTGGCAAGGCAAGACAAAAACTGGGAAGAGAGGGATAAAGAACAGAACCTGGATGACAGAAGGGTGCCAAAGCAAGAGCTTTGCGCCAGCTGCCATTCTGCTTGAAATCTGCACTGAGGAGCCCAGTGGTCTCTGCTCCCAGCAAGCTGGCCATGGCATAGAGGAGTTGGCTACGGCTGACCCTGGCAGCACAGCTGATGACAGCAAAAACTCAGAGCAGCAGACAGGCCAATAGCCCATTGGTAGAGGTCAGGAATATCTGATCCTGCACGCTTCTGCCATTACAGAGCTCTCACTGAGTACAAATCCAGCCCATTTCATGTTCCTGTTTTAGGTAATGTTTTAACTGCTTATCAGATCGGTTAGCATTTTTCTAGCCTTGACAGAACAAAAGCCAACAACAGACACTGGGTGCAATTCTACCTCTAATGTTTAGATCTGTGACATGATCTATTCAGCCAGGTTATAGCTTTCTAAAGTTATCCAGCAGAATGCCAGTAGTCACCCAGCAACAGCAGCTTTTACATAGGGAAACCATGTAAAACAGAAAAAATGTAAAACCCCTGATCTGGAACATACTGCCTTAACTGAAGAAAGTCTTTCCACTCCACACACTACACTAACACCAATTTAGGTGAGTGAGCAGGCGATCAGTCTCCCACGAGACCAGTTAAACAGGCTATGGTATACCAGCTGAATTGCCTGGACAACATCAGGAGTCAAAGCCTGGGGAGCACTTGAAGAGCACGGCAAATAACCCATCTACAAAAATAATCATCAAAAACAGTCATCCACAAAATTTTTGCCAATCAGTGCTTTGAAAAATGAGCCATCACTTTCTGTGAAGATAACGGATAGGAATTCAGTCTGTGTCACAGCTACAGGAAAAAAAAATTGTCTGTTGCTTTGGACTACAAGTTTGCTGAGAGCACAAAATTTGGACTTAGTGCATTACGATGTCAAAATGGTCAGGGTTAGATGTGGCTTTCTTTTGTACAGAGTGCTGCAAATAAATCTATTTTGCATGTAGTAAGAAAGCCGAGATGAAAAATTTATGCCAGCAGCATCTTCAAGAGACCTTACTTGGTACAACCTGGGTGAAACTTCAGGAACAGTAAGGGCAATCAAATGAGTACCTACAAGTAGAAACAAATATTTACAACATGACTGATAATGATCTAGCCTCTTACAAGTCCCAGATCAACAAAGGAAGCAATATGATACTGTACAGAGGTGCTTCTGCTAACACATTTAGCAACAAAATAATTGGAAAAAAGTAATAAATAGTCATTAATGCAGTTTTTTATGTTTTAAATAGGCTATGCTTCTGTGACAATTATTAAACAGTTCTGAAGTACCAGAAGTTTGGAAGTCCCATTCACTATATTTGCTTTCTACAGCTGCATCCCCGCAGTCATTAGCAATGGTATATTTTCAAAGGATATATGTAGCAGTCATGCTTAACAAAGGCTACTTACCCCCCAAAACTGGGGAGGATGCATAGTTTACTGTTGACATCATAAACGTCAGGTATCTCAATGCCGTCTTTATATGGCCATGAGTGCCTGAGACGACCAATGGAGAGTATCTACATACAACGGAATACCTCATATCCAATACATGCGATCTTTGAACAAGTAGACAAATTAAATACAAAATTCAGGATTCTTCATTTAGGGCAACAGTACCATTTGAAGCTCTAATTTATCATGTGTTGTACCTTTCAATCTTGTATTTTATGGATGCTGCTCTACTTTGGAAGAAGGTATATGGAAAAACCTGAATGCCACCTGAGAGAAGCTTTACTCAGCCACAAGATGGATGTTTTTGCCTATCCAAAAATCAGACAGTATGGACCGCAAAAGTGCCAGCTTCAATCATAGCTGATAACATTTTGACACACAATGGAGTTAATTGGTCTAGACACTGGGAGATGTCACCTGCTTCCATCCTGCTCCATTTCTGACATGAGCAGACTACCATAATACATTACTGTACTTCAGGGTCAGGCTCCAGCTGCCCTCCATGTCCAGACACAGAGGGCAGGGAGAAAAGGGAGATTTGCTTTGACACCTGGGAATAACTGCATCACCTTGGGAGACTGCGTTTCAAATCTTGCATTTGATTATAATTACTTGGTGATGATCCACTCCCCCTTTAGATTAATTTTAAATGTTTCTGAGTTGGAGAGATGAATGACTGGAATTATATGGGAAGAGTTAGAGTGATAGGAGAAGGACATAAAAGAACTCTTGTTCTTTCAATTCTTGTAGTTGGTAAAAACCTTAAGAAACTATTGCAAATTAATTTTCCTCACAGTGGTAACCTGTGTAATTGTAACCTGTAACCAGTTAAAACCATAATGTCACTTGGTTCATAATAACTGCTGACTGTTGTGACTAAAATATTTCATAACTTTGGTATAGGGAGAGGAGAAGAAACACGGCACCATTCGTGCTGAATGCACATCACTGCTCTTACTATATGTTATTTTACATCTTAGAGAGATGATAGATGAACTTGAAGGTTTCACATTCTCCTGCCGAATCTCTCTCATGTTGATGATCTTCCTCTTTTCAGTTCCACAAAACAACAACGTGATTACTTATAAGAACAAGGAACTAGTTAAAATTCAGAAGTAGAAACAAAATTAATGTACTTGATCAGAACCTGAGGCCCGGGTTCTGCCATGTTCTGCAGGCACCATGCCCAATGCCACCCTAAGGCAATTTAAGGAATGCTGCTTTGCTCCTGTGGGCTTTCCATACTGCCTTCCCCTATTGAGCCTGAGAACAGCCTATATAATCCAGAATCAGGAAGGTAGCATGCCTTCTGATTAACGAATGCATTGAAATTTCACAGTCCAAGACACATTTTCATTGTTGGCTCTTCCCCAGCTGATACTGATACTTAGTCTCATGATACTTCATTACTGATATATAAGAGTACGGTGAAATCTCTAAAGTAGTTTCTGAACCCTAGCTCAGCCATGCCAGACAGAATGCCTGGCTTGATGTCTTCTTTCATCTGCCCCATTTTACCAGCTTTCAAGAAGATGGCTGTCTTAATCTCTTTCATTTAGAGGAAGGTATCTGAGAATAGGAAATAAAACTGACCAGTAAGAAAGGAGCAGCTGCTATAACCAAACTGATGATGACACTGCCACCATCAAAGAGAACTGAGAAATTCGTATTACCTTCTATCTAGCCATTGTCTCAGATATTCAATATGTTTTAAGTGCACAGGCTTAATTTGTTTTTGCACACATCATGAAAACAAATGTAAGGAAAGACCACCATGTTGTTGAATCTGCAATCAACTAGCTGATATACCAAAAAAGTGCTAGGCTATAAAACCAGTATAGTCAATTTAATCTAATAAAATACGTTGGAGTCTTCTTCCACATACCATTAGTCTTAAAAATAGTCTTTATGCATATGAGAAAGCCAGTGATGTTTACAAGAATAACAGTTTGCATCATTGGGCAATAAAGCCTGATATTCTCTTCGCAAACAGATAAATATTTGTACGCTGGTACTGTGTGACCATCTACCCAAATATTATCTGTGTGCACGTAGAATAGAGCACATTTTGCCAGTTGCTTTGCTTTGCCAGTTGCTGAAACTATAGCAACTGTTTCCTTTTCTTCCTTTCTGAGCTCTACTAGTCCATAAGAGCAAAAACCACAGTCTGCACTGATACTGAGGACAAATAAGTGATTCATGGGGACTTAATACTACTAAACACTTATATAGCACTTTATATATTCAGAGTGTTGTACAAACATTAACAAATTAATCCTCACAGCAACCTGCAGGGTACATAAGTATTTTCCAAAATAGGGCCAAATTTGTTGCTCGTGTATACAGCTGCGACAGAGCTACACCCACTGACATCAGGAATAGATTTAGACATAGAAATCAGACAGCAGCAGTACATGACACAAAACCATGCCGGAAGACTTGTCAAAGAACTCAGATTAGGATTCAGAAGATCTCATCTCACACACAATTTCTCTCTTGCACATATTTGCTTTCATTCTTTTTTCTACTACCCCACGACTGCTGGGCTGTTTTTATTAAACTCCTATACACACTAATACAACTTAACCAGTGAGATACCACCATTTTACACTGGAAACTCACACCTATGTTAAGGAGTATGAATGAATGAGAAAGCCCACCAAAAGAAGTGGATTGTTGTTTACATTGCCAACCGAAAAGTAAACAGTAATGATATGTATCATATTTATTCTACTGGAATGGCCACATCCACTGCCTCAAAAAAGGACTCTTAATTACAAGAATTACGAAGGTTACAAGAATTAGTATGAAGTGCAGAATATATGGAGTTGCAAGGATGTATGTGAATAACAGCTTCAATTAAGAGGGTTTTATAATGTTTTTAACATATAAGTATTTAATGCAACAAGCATTTATTGAGGTTTCAAAGAAAAGCCTAAAATTAATAACCAGGAATGACGCTGATTACAACACTGACTGCATTTGCTGGACATGCTGGTGGTGCTTATAAAGCCTAGAGGTGGTTTAAAGGCTCGAAATGAAATACTAAGAAGGCTACATTACCCACTATCCAAAAAGCAATGTCAATATCAAACCTTTTGTTGTTAAATTCAAACCAGATGAACTTCATTAACACATAACCTGGTTGTATTGGTATAAAAAAAGAAGGGAGGTGAACACTTAATAGGTAATCACTGAAGTATGGGATGAACCAAAGAGAGTCCACCCAAATCTAAAAATGCTGCAATTCTTATCATGAAACTATCATCGAGAGAGATGAAGAAACTGGATGATGAGCATGGCTGATGAAGGTTTGAATTCAGATGGCGGCTAACCCTGGGATTTGCTGCCCACGGGCTCCATGTGGCCCTGAAGAGGGCAGTGCTTTCAGAACAGCTGGCAGGGTTTATCTGCTCAACTTTCTCCAGCCCCGAAAACAGCCTGGCAGCCTTGTAGCTCTCCTTGCTCTCAGATGTACCTTTTTCTTCTTTTATGATCAATAGTCCCAGGAGAGACTTCAGAGAAAATGCTGGCCTCAAGTACTCAAAATACTTGAGAGTTAAGTCTGGCATTTTTAGAATACCTGTGGGTAGCCTGGCAAATCAAGTATCCCACATTCACCCACCTCTAATGATGATGATTATGCACCAGCAGCTGTCTACAGTTCAATGGATGAGGATCTAATTGATCTCATTACCTCCCCCCATATAAAGTGAAGTGTGTTGCCACTCTGTGGGTTTGTGATTCCTGTGCTGATTGAGGGCCTTGTGCTGGAGACCTGGAAACAGAGTATTTGGTAGTCCTGTTAGTTTGCTCTAAACTGGTCAAAATCCACAGAAACAAGCATCGTGTAATATACTGTATAATATAGTACAGCGTGGCTTTTGTCTTACCAGCTTAATATGGAATAGCTCTGATAGCATTCATATGAATATTAATTTTGTAATAAAAAGCAAGAGACTGGTGTATTAGTTATGCGTTCTTTTGTTACTTTTAGTATTTAATTATTATTATTAATGCTATTATGTCCAATTTCCCCTCACCTCGCTCACCCTCACAGTCTCCACCGCAGTGCCCTGTCTCAGGCAGTGAGCTCCTTCTGGAGCCAACAACAATGTTACTCAATTAACCCTCTGGCAGGGGATGCTACAGTATGTAACTGGTGTTGCTTTCTCTCCTACAAGTCTCTGCACATCATTTCTGTCGTGCTCCCGATGAGCCAGCCGAGGATCCAAAGCACTGTCTTCGACTCGGGTTGCCTGCCCGGCCCCGCTGCCTGCTGCCCAGCCCTGCATGTGGTTCTCCATGCAGCAGGTAGAACTGAAATATTTATGCACGCGTGCTCGGGTGAGATGCATCTGTATTTCAGATTTTAAAAGTTACGTTTCCAAAAAAAGAAAAGCCATTTGCAGAAACAAAAGGCCTGAGTCTACCTCTTTTAGATAGGGGCAATTCCTCTCTCTTTAATAAAGTTATACCTGATTTATAACAGTATGAGAGGAGATTCTAGCTCATAATATAATATAAAATGCTCAGCTTTCTGCAGTTTGCTTATTCATAAAAATTACTCCAATGTCACTGTGGAAAAGATGCAATGAAAAATACCTATTACTCTGCAGCTATGCAACTGCCAAGTGTCTCTTGTTTTTTAAAGAACACCACTGTTCATTTGCTAGTCTACAGTAGATATATTTTTTAACATAAAAACACTATATTTAATTGGTTATGGATCTCAGTTCTTTTAGCACTACTGGAAATCACACAAAAACACATTAGTACAGAGCAATTAGTGCAATGGCAGTAAACAACTAAGGCACTATTAAGCAGTGGGTGATTAAATAGTATTACTTCTTTATTTTTTATGATATTAGACTTAGAGAAGATTTTAAACATATAATCCTGTTAATATCAATAAATGATATGAAGGGCAGGTGTCTAACTTTCTTAAGACAATTGTAGTCAGGGCACTTCAGTTTATAAGAAAGATTTTCTTTTAATAGAAGATCTGTCTCTTTATACAGTGTATTGCACTATTTCTTATCTCACTACACTGGGACATTTATACAGTAATATTATTTAATGGGAGTTATGAAATCACACACTGTTCCTTCAGAAAATAATACCCATATCTCTACCACCAAGGAACAAAGAGCTACCAAACTCCGAAAATAATACGCAATTATTTATATCTGTTCAAAGAACAAATCGGGTACTATTTGACAAATTTACTACAATGGGCTATAACAAACACTGTGATAAGTTAGCTTGAATGGCAGTAACCTTCAGGCAACATAAAAGACGAGAATCTGACCCAAGGACAGAACCCTTGTGGTATACCTTTTTAATCTGCCTAGCCCTCACAATCTCTCTGGACTCTGTACTTGTTTATAGATCATCCTCATGGTCTGGCACATCTTTTCCTCGGCATCTGATTAAGTTAACAATGTGCTGCTATTTGCATGCAGATTTGCCAGGCCTTTCTCTACAGCTGCTCCCAAAGACTTGGTCTTTCTCTGTAATGTGATAGCACAGCAGTCAGTAAATGCAATCTTTGTCAAACCCAGGTGTGCTCTTGATTTGGTTCTCATTCGTTCCAAGCAATTTTTCTTTCTGTAGCATTTATAAGGCTCTATTATAGTATAGCCACATCTGGAGCTAAAATTCTTCTATTAATTATATACTTTTACCACTATGAAGACAAATTCAGAGACAGCTACTAACATTTTTGTTGTTGTTCTTATTTTGACAGCCTGTATTTTATTTCTACAGAAATTTAATTTTTAAAGCAGCATTCCTGATTTTTATTTCCATAAAAACAGTAATGCAAAGCATGAAATCTAAATATTTGATACTTCTATTCTAAAATCATGCTATCAATAGCAATATAAAGTATTAAGCTTTAAAAAAACCCTTCAATACTTCACATAAAAATATGATATTATAATAAAGTATCTCTCTTGTTAAAAGAGTTACAGTCTACTTGGGAAGGAATGAAAGTGGTTAAACAAAAAAAAAAAAAAAAAAAAACTTACTCAGTTCCCTAGTGGACACTGGTTCACATCACAGAATCACCAAACAATTTGTTCCCTCCACAGTCAAAAAGCAGAACCAAATTTGATCAGCATGGTGACTTAAATGCTGTATTTTCTTTGTGCAATGAGGGTAATTTTTCAAGATCAGGTTTGAAGTAGATTAGTGCAGAAATATGAGCTAAGCCTTCACTCTTATCATCTGAGTACGGATAAAGGATGTATTCACCCAAGAGCACTGCAAGTTATTTTCTAAGAGAAATTTTTCCTACTTCTTATTTTTTGTGAGTACAGAAATCATCACAATGAAGTAATAAATGGATACCAGCAAACAGTTTTGGCAAGTGAATATTCAGTGTAAATGTACATTTAAGAGGAAATAGATAGAAATCATATTTCTTAATTGTAAATCTAATTTATGATCTAAAAGGTAAACTTTTTTTCTAGGTAAATACCTGTGCATTAAGTCACTGTGCTTTTAAATTACAGGAGCACTACAAAGAAATACCAAGTCTCCTCAGATGGGGAATGATTTCCACCTGACCAAACCCTTTTTAGGTAGTCTCCTCTAACCCCTGGTCAGCTAAGGTTAACATGCACACAGTAGTCTGAGATCCTGACTTTACTACGATTTCTTTTAAAAGGCAGAATAAATGACAAACTTTTTTTTTCTCAATCACATTTCTTCAGTTTTGCTTTCACTGTTTTTTGACATGTTTGTATCAAAATCAAAATAATGCAAATGTGCCATGCCTCTGCAGCTGAATTCGTTAAAGCACTGCTGATTTCTAAACTGTATTCTTTAATAAAATTAAGAATAAAAATATTGAACTAGATTTCTTTTCTCCACACACACAAAGAAAGAAAATATAACTGTTATGTTCCTCTTGACAGAGTTTTAAAACTGTCCTATTGAGGAATAAGCTTTTATTTATTTATAGCACATTTTATCTTCCTAAATTACTTCTTTTTCAGATTATTATTTTGGCCCTATATACCCTCCTGTGCAGGCACATGCAAATATGTGCCCACATGCACATACGCACACATGTATGTACACACACAGAATATAGTTTAAAAAAACAGAAGTAAAACAGAAGCTGTGTAACCAGATTACATCACAGGTTACGGTGGAAATAAATAAAAGAAAATATATTTTGCTTCTGTAGCGTGGTATTTTAGTGGTGCTGGTTTGACTTTTGGCCCACACACATATGCCAATGGCAAGGCTAACTCTAGGGACTAACAAAAAAGAATGTGTGTTCACAGCTGTACAGTACACCAATACAGATTACATGTTTTCAGTGTTGCGGCCACAACAGAATGCTAATTAACATACTGGAGTGATGAGAACGGCTGTAAGGGCCTTATTGTTCCATTATTTCATGCAGCCCAGCTGCCTTTGTTTATGTCACTTATCCTCTCATGCCACAGGTTTTTACTCCAAAAATACTATCCCAATACAACGTTAATATTTAAAAAACAAAGAGGTGGCAGATTGTCATTTTTGTGTCAGTCTCAAACTGCAGAACTGTTAAGCTGTTCTGGTTCGGTATTTAGAAATAATTTAACAGCCATATTCAGACACTGCCTGCATTCTAACATAATGGCTGAATACTTGAACCAAGCAAATGCATAACTATCCTGACATCACTTATGAGATTTAGATTGGTCAGTTAATGGAAGTCTTTACCAGAATCAATACCATAACAGCTTCTTGAAATGAACGTGATTTTTTACACAGAGTGCTGTGAACAATAAGTACAGAAATATCCTACCTTTGTATACAGCACAAAGGAACTGGGATTTGAAATTAAGAAGCAATTACAGTTTTTTGCAAAGTAATGTTACAGTTGATTATTAGAAATAAACACATACAAAATAAGCACTTTTTAATAAATAGCTGGAGAATATTAAAATTCCACAATCCTATTATTCCTTTTTTTCCTACTTTTTTAACAGCCATTTTATCTGCTAGCTTGGTTATCATGTTGCTGTTAAGGATTAATATTGATGATTGTTGCCAACAATAGTTAAATATTGCAGAAAAACACTTTTTATGAAAGAGATGTAGCCCTATCTGACTGTAAGGAATATTAGTTATGCCTGCTGCCTTGACTTCCGTGATTGATTTATGAAAAAAGCAATGTTAAATACCATTATTATTCTTACTTGTATTACAGTGCTGCCTGCATATCTTAGCTGATATTGGCCAGATTCAGATCAGGAACCATGCACTGTGGCTAAGGAGACGACAACTTCCTAGCATACGGGACAAAACCAGCCATTGTCCTAGGAAAGCTTGCAACTTTCAGCTGGGATCCTGACTGCACATACGTTTCTGAGCAGAGGAATCCACAAACATCACTCCACTGACCCCAGTGAAACCACGCATTAACTAAGTTTACTCGCAGGGTCAAAGGCACGTACAAGGTTTTCGTAGGTTGCAACAAGTGTGTAACTTAATGCGAAAGAGTGTGAAAAATAGAAATTAAAAAAAAAAAAAAAACAGTAGAAGGAAACCAAGACACTGGTGGTGAGAAGCTCAATGTACAGCTACCTGGTTACAAATCTAAGTTTCTTTCCCTCATTTACTTGCTATAAACAAAAGGGAAGCATGATAAGGAGGTTTCCAAACAATTTTTTCCATCAGTAACCTGTAATTGCTGTCAGAGACTGAGCTTGGCTAGAACCCGAAGTGTTAATGGTGCATTACTTCCTCAAATGAAAAAAAGAGATTGCAGTTTCAGAAGTTTAACTTTACCAACAGAGTCTAAGAGCTAACAAAATACCTGTCACCCAAGACACGCCCAGCTTACAAAAACTCCGAAAGTCAGAAGCCTTCCCAAAAGAATGTCATCTCCCTAATCAAAGACATACTGTTGTTAACCACGAAGCACACTAAAATCCTGAAAACATCCAATTCAGTGAACAAGCCCTAGTTGTTTTTTAATGAGTTTAACTGGTAATCTCAGATAAATGTGGAACTGCTTGAAGTGCCTGTCTTATGTAAGGCAGTAATGAGAGGATTTAATGTTTTCTACAGACTACACAAATTATAATAGTGAACATGCCACAGGTGTGGTACAATCTAATATATAGTAGTTTCTCAGCTATGACCATTCCCCTACTGTGGACAGAACATAGATTTTTTTAATTGGATCCAGGAGCTAGCTAAATTACCCAGCTGCTCTGCGTTTAAGCCCCCAGCTAGTTTATATACCAATAATAATAAACTTTCTAAAATAGCAGCTCAGTCTATTACAGTGTTTCTCACTCAAACTAAAAGTGGGCCACTTCAGCTCTGTTCATTGATGTTACTACAAAATTTGTCCCCTCCTAAAACTGTTAAAACATTATGAAAAGATAAAGATACATGCTTAATTAATGGAGTTTGGGTTTGGTTTGTTTTTCTAGTAGGATGATCAGCTATTTTATGTCACGGGCACACAACAATATCACGTTTGGAATGCATTGGAAAGTTGGCAATTTATTCACGCTTATTTACCACAACAAAACAACACATAGTCACAGTTACAAAATGAGGTATTGATGATGGCCTCTTAATAAATTTTGCCTGCTATAATTGTATGTACTAAAAAACTTTCCTCCAGATAATCCACTCATGCATTTATTTTTTTAAAAATAGCATATAATTCTGACATCAATTAAATAAATTGTTTACTGTATGTAGTAGGTGTGTTGTTGGAACTGTGGTAGTCTATTATAAGAATGACAAGTGTTAGACAGAGATGTGATAGTTTTTTTCTCAGACCACTTAATATGGGGGGAGGGGAAGGAAAGGAGCCAGAAAAATGATTCTTTGCTCTAAATCTTACCTATTTTTCCCTGCAGAGATATCTGTTGGTCTACTAAAATGTTACATCTGTACACTATAAAAATCATTATAAAATTAACACTTTAAAATCCACAACACTAAAGCTTACATTGGGACTTGAAGAGAAGAAAAAACTGCCACAACTTCAGTGGGACTGGACTGTATCCATAGACTCTTAGCTTTAGGTGAACAGACTTCTTTCAAACTTAGTTTATGAAACTACTCAGATTAACTTCTTGTAGCTTAGGCTGATAAAAATAACAGCAACAAGGCACTAAAACCCTAATAAACTGATTATAAGGTCACATAAATGGATATTCATATAGCTGCTGGGCACAGTGCATAAGTAACTTCAGGTGCAAACCATAAAATACTGTGGTGTGTATGTAAGCACAGGCAACTACAAGACAAGAGTTTGTCACATTTCAAAATTATATATCCTTTCTGTATTTAATTAGACATTTAACTTAAAATTATTCCCATCCTAATTGTAGACTTAAAGTCACTCTTAGAGCTGAATTTACTGAAGCCTAAGAATTTTGTAACAGTGGTTCCAACTCTGCAAGAAATTCTCACTAATTTTACACAGGAACTGCAAGACTCTCCTACATTAT
Organism: Cygnus olor; assembly: GCF_009769625.2. Classification (NCBI taxonomy): domain Eukaryota; kingdom Metazoa; phylum Chordata; class Aves; order Anseriformes; family Anatidae; genus Cygnus; species Cygnus olor. The sequence continues at coordinate 20,569,886 of NC_049180.1, read as the reverse complement.
TTATCCACATCAGATACAGCATCCTTACTCTACAAATAGATGTTTTCAAAATGTCCCTCAATAAAGGGTATTTCTGTTCTCATAGTCACTCCCAGACAATCCTTAGAATGAAGAAGCCTTGAAAACCCTCATTTGCAGGCGAACCAGTCTAGGCGTTATATAGCTGTCACAAGGCTGACAGCTTATTGTACAGAGATCATACCTTCCCACAGAAAACCCCATGGGAAAAGCTCAGAAGGAAAGAAATCCTGGTGCGACCCATCCAACTGAGCAGGGCAGGCATTGCCTTCTGCTGAGTGGGTTGACCTGGCAGCTCTGGCAGGCCTGTCCATATGGAACCGACCCCCAGATCTCCTCCCTCTCCCATCCCACCTTCTCTCTCTCTCCACCACTAAAAGACCTCCACACCTCTCTCGTACCCAAGTCCACGGTATACTCCCTGCCCTGTGCCATCACATGCCCCACAGAGCAGACAACCTGGTCTAGGACGAGCCAACCACCTTGATCATACACGTGGTCATGGAGCAGGAAACTGGCCTGGGGGCAGCACAAAGGTGCCCCTCTGGAAAGCACAGCCTCCAGCAACAGCCTAGCATAATGGCCCTCTCCTCACCAGCAAAATTTGTAGCTACCCCACAAGGAAATCAGATAGCAAGTCAAGGACATCTGCACAGGGGCTGTGTGCCTCCACACAAACTCTAATCCAATTACAGCCATGCTTTCATGGATTCTTAAGAGGCTCCAAGAAAAAGATGGCTTAAGGTTTGAGCTGCATTCATTTTTCCTGGTCTTTGTGGATGAGACACTGATGATTTGCAGCTTCCTATATTTCCCTATTCATCCATCCCTACCTGCCAGCCTCCTCTCCTTCCCCTCATGGTGCTCCATCATCAATCAGTTCTTCAGATGCTTGCCAGAGATCTACTTTGTTCTGTATCCAATTCCAAGTGCCGATACATAATAAGAATTTCACTCCCATGCCTGTGCCTTCTGCCTGGGAAATTTATCCATCGTACCATTATCCTTCTGTACCAATTTCAGACTATGGAAAGGTTTTCACAGTAGTCCAGAAAAATAGAGCTTGCTAAAGAAAGTGGGCCCTCCATCTGCAAGGAGAAGCTTCCCCATATCACAATTCCCCTTTTCTGAGGAAAAGCTTGTGTTTAAGGACAGGATTTAAAGACTTAAAAGTTATATAATACAGAGCAGTCCAAATCTTTCACAGAAAACCCTGAGGCCAAGGGAAAGTCAGAGCTGGATTTGATAACTGAGGAAGCATTCTGACCAGGCTTACCATCCCCTGGATCACCCTTGTCAGATGTGTACTTTGCACTTTGAATCAAAGGAAATATGATGGCTTCATCTCTTTCGTACCTTTTGCTTAAGGTTTGAGGGATTTGTTTGGTTGGTTTTTTATTTATTTTATTTTTATTTTTCCTCCTTACAGTTTACTTAATTTTTACTTAAGTTCAGGAGAACGTAAAGGTCTACAGAAGTCCAGTGATTTTGGCACGAACTCAGGAATACCACATTGCTGAATTCACACGGCTGTAGTTCAACCATTGATGTCCAAAGCCACATTCCCTCTAGCCAACTGAGTTTTTTCCAGTGCTCACAGCACACCCAAAGCATGCAGCATTAATCAACTAATGCAAACCGTGTTATGCTTTATTATATTACAGACACTGGATTTCTGTGTTTGGTGGGATGATCCCGTTGTTTCAGAGGCATATTTTTAAAGAAAACTCTGCTCCAGAGTGGATTTGTGAATTACCAAGCAAAAAGTATGCATCAATCTTTCAAATTGACTAACTGGCATTACCAAAACATTGTCATTTAATGTACGTGAAGTTATACTTTCAAATATTCAGACATAACTGAGTGCTCAAAATCACTTATTTGAAGAACAACAAAATAATATGAAATAATAATTATAGCAATAACTGCTTAGTATTTGTATGATAAAAATGCTGAAAAGACATTAACTAATTAGTGCTCACAACACCCATGTGAGGCAGGAAAGTATAATTATCCACATGCTACAGATGGAAAACTGACAATGTGGAGTTACCTGCCTTTCTGAGACATGCATGAGGGGATAATCACCTAATGCAAATTCATCAAAAACCCTACAGGGAAAGCACAAGTACAGTGGTCACACAGGTTCACTTTGCTCCGTGTGAGCTCTGATGCAGCAAGCACGTATCCCAGAGAGCAGCAGTGTGGAGAGGTGTGGGACAGACATATATACCTGGCACCTACAAACCCTGCGCAGACAAGAGACAGAGATGGCTGCAGAGATCATTAAAGGCAGCCTGATTATTTGAGCTTGACACTTTTTTCTAGAACGTCACTCACAGTGACTGGGTAGCAGAGCCAGGATGGGAAGCCAAGTGGCTTTTGCAGGAGGAAGACACCTGTGCTCAATCCAATTGAATGTACAGCTTTTGCAGCACAACCTTTGACCAAATACTTAAGATTCAAATGAAACACTTAGGGTTTCCTATACTTTCATTGCATCCCTTTTTTTATTCAGACAGGCTGGATTCTTTGCACATGGTGCATTCTGACAATAGCTCACTTAGTTGATTTTTTTTCCTCTAAGACTGTTAGCTCAATTTTGTACAACCAAGAGGTTTGGGCAACTTGCATAATGTGTGGTTAAAACTACTGCTACCAATCACAGTCGGAGGCTGATCAAAGCCAACATTCATTAACTTTGAACACAAAATTGTCTGAATCCATCAGTAACTGCAATGGTGCCTAATTAGAGAAGGCATCACCTATTTCAAAAGCCATGCTGGACCATTGAGCAGTAGAGAAAAGTAAAGAGTAGCAAAATCTCATATGAAGGAATTAAAAAAGCACAGTGATTTCACTCTTTATGCATGGCACAAGTTATTATCTCAAACGGTGACATTGATAATAGGGGCCTTTATTTAGAGAGTGCTGAGCTTCAGCAGTTCCCATTCACTTTAGTTAGAATTGAGGGTGCTCAGCAGGACTGAAAAAAAAAAAAAAAGAGAAGAAAAAAAAAAATCAGTGACCAGCAAAACATTCTGGTGTGTGGTCCAGGAAGCTGGAGAATGCCTGGAGAAAAAGGAAGAGCCATAATTAAATACAACCCTAATGGAACATGGACAGCCAGGATCCTGCACTCTCCCTGGTAGCACTTTTGCCAGAGTGAAACGGAGCAACAATAATCTAAGCTTTATTCAGTCTAGTCCTCTTCAACATAAATAGTCTAGGAAAAATAAGTGAAATTATCAGCCCCTGCAAAGAAACTGCATTGAGTGGAACCTACACAAAGTTTTACTTTGTAACAGAAATGAAGAGAGAGAGAACTTTTTCTCACATACATTTATTGATGTTGGAAATGTTTCTTTGCTGTATGTATGTCCTGCCCTTTTGCATTTGATCTTTGAGTACCGCAGCAAACCAGTCTCTCCAGCAAGAACATTTATGGGGAAAAAGGAGGAGCTTCAGTGACTGTCAAAGTAAATGTGAGCTGTACATTCAGCTCGAACACTGAAACATGGTAATTCCTAATGGCTTGGCTGATGTGACAGGCTGGCAGTAAGGCCATGTGAAATCCCACCTGACTGCTAGCAGAGGATTCAGTGGGTGTTGTGGAGCAGGCGGCACACTATCCTTGCGGGGCAAGGAGGCTGGAACACGCTGGTAGAGGAACCACCTCCTCCTGAGGTGACCAGGAGCTCTGCCATCACTCAACGGGGCCGGGAGCACGTCCAGTGAGCACGGACTACAACTCGGAGGAAGAAACTCAGGAGCACCCAAAGCTGGGAAGAAGGCAAGAGCTGTTATTTTATTGTCTTTGTCACTAATCAAGCAAAACCCCAAGGAGGAGCAGAGTTTTTAGTCTATTTAGTAGAGATTTTCTTTTAGAGAGTATTAGGATAGGCATCTGCTTCCAGTTATGTCTATCAGCCAACGAAGAAACGCAGACATCAGCACGTGACCCCTGCAACTCATCAACGTTGTGAATATTTACAACAAACTGTTTACAATGCAAACAATCAGCAGCCCAAGCATTACTCCATGAAGAACACTGCAAATAATTTCGAGCAACAAAGCAACATGAGAAAATGCCTATCTGCTCCCAGACAATTTGTGAACAAAATAAATTATTCCCCAAACTCACATAATTTCAGGTCTTTTAGGATCTTTGCCATTGAAGTCAATGACAGTTTAGCCATCAACTTTTACAGAACGAAACACACAATATTTAATAGAAAAACATACTCTCGATTTTTAAAATAAATTTGACTCTCACAATCCATCCCAGAGGAAGCCTACCATTAACAACCACATACAGACCACCAGGAGCCCTGCTTAGGAAGATTTTGCCTTTCTCAGACCAATAAGTCTAAAATATTTTGCAAAGACTTGAAATTCCTACATAATCTGATTTACTTATTTTTAATTACAGGCTGAAATTAAATATTTTTATAATCTACAGACTACAGGAAAGACTGGAATCAAATTTTCAAGCAAATTCAGAATCCAACATCACTCTTCCCTTGCATAGGCAATGAAATTTATAAATCATACAAATTCAGTCAACTTTGTCTTGTACTTAAGACGTAGGCCTGACTGAAATTCCAAAGAAACTTGGGCACTGAATGCAGTCAACTAGAAATTGTGGTTAGGCGAGTTCCATACTGAAATAACAGATAATTTTTGTTGCTTCTGGCATCTCTCTGTTGCTGTCTCCTGAACAAGTGAACACAGAGCTCTACATGAACATCTGCCACCCAACCAGAGTCACATCAGACAACATTACCAAGAGCTTGGAATTTCAGAACCTTTCTTTTTCATTTTTCAGTAGAATCAATGTGGCTTCTAGCCTCAGTACAGTAAGGATGGCCTGTAGTCAGTAGTCCTTCCAGGCAAGCCACATTATCCAATGTGTTTACATATGCCAGTGGCCAAAGAATATGCCGATATTAAGACACATGACAAAGCCAAAATAGTAGAAAAGCAAGCCTGAAAATCAGGAATCCATAGCTTCTTTAGCATACATAGCAGATTAACTCACTTTCCTTCCCCCCTCTATCTCTAATGTCAATTCTTTAGTGACAGCATGAGTAACACACTTGTCTATGAGACAGAGACCTACGGTGAATGGCATCTTAAAGTTTTGTCCACCTATCTACATATATTGTGGTCTCTCATCTAAGTGAAATGAGGAGCAATTGTAAAGCAGCCATATTCTGGCTCAAATGCTTTATTCTAGAGAGTCAGCTTGATTTGTATTCACTGACAAATAAAAACATAAGTGCAAAAGAAAGGTACATTAAAAATGTTGACAGCCTAGTTCAGGCTATCCATTTAAATACCATGAGAACTCATTTCTTCCTTCTCCTCCTAATACCAACCCTGAGAAAGCTGTCCAATTATAAGCCATTTGAAAAAAAAAAAAAAAAAAAGAGTTCTTACATAAAAACTGATCAAGCTCCAGTTAACTGAAAGAATATAGCATTCAGGTTTATGCTCACAAAAAATACAAAAATACAGCAATGGCATTATTACAGAGAGCCAAAGACAGCCACATAAGCACACACACAAGAAGATTTCTGTATGGTATGCCGTGTATAGTGAGAAGGGTTAAATTTATGTTCCATCACTAGCCTCCCCCCCACCCCCCCTTTTTTTTTTGGTTTCATCTTCTCAGTAAAACACATAACTTAAAATGAAATCAAATATTAAAAATGACAGACTATATAAGTGCTGTGAGTAACTTCAGGTCACGGAGGGAGGGAAATGCAGGCAAGTTGTCAGGCACTATCTGTCAGAGTGAATTAGAAACAATCAACAGAGACTGAAAGGGAAGGTGATTGTTATTAAGCAGCAGGGCTGTGAGCAAGCTACCCAGATGTGGTCATGCATATAAAGAACAGGAAACAGCAGTTTAATTCAGGAAGCACTGGCGAATAGGGCAGCACAAAGGATAAAAGTCCTTTGTCGCTAATAAGCTGGAAGTTACTTTGATAACAGCAGGGTTAGACTCTAGAATAAAACACATTTCTTTCACTACCATACACCATTAATATCACAGAAATGTGGTAGAAAGAAATGCACTGCACAAGTAAAGATTAGTTGCAGGGCCTCAACATCAACAGCAACACAATGTCTGAGCTCGTATTATCAATTAGGTAGACTCTTTTGACTACCTCTAAAGAACGGGGTTAATGACTTAAACATAAAATGCCAAGGTTCCAAAAACATGATTTTGCAAAATAAAAATAATGACACTCTTGTTTCGAAAGTGCTACAAATGAATGGTTTTGTGTTGTGTTTTTCCTTTTTAGCTCATGGGAAAGGTGAATAATTGGTAGCAGTCTAAATATAATGAAGTCCATTTATGCAGTGACTAAAAATAATTTTACAAGCAGACAAGCCTTGATTTCATAAAAAAAAATTTACTTATGCAGGCATTCTGCAATTATTCCGCAGTACTTTCATGGCAAGAGTCTGACAGCAGTTGTGCAAACAATACAGAGATTACAGAAATAAAAACAAATACCATTACACACAAAAAATCCGAGTTACATGTTAGTGGGATTAAGCAAGTGTGTTGGTATGAACAAAATCTGAAGCCTGAAGGCCTGAAGCCTGAATCTAAAGGAAAATAACTCTTCTGCCCCAAAGCTGGCCTACAGACTTTAAAAACCAGAACGATTCTGTATTTCACTCCCTATTAAGAGAAGGTGCTGAGCAGACTCTGGAGAAAATTCTGGGAGTCCTCAAAGGCTCTGTGCAGCACTTCTAGATCGAGTTAAACAATAAAGAACGTACTGAAGTGGGACTTCACAGGCCATGTGCCAACTCTCTGAACAAGACTGAATTTCATTCTGATATGAACTTCAGCCTAAGAGTTCAGATAGAAATTAAATGGCGTATGGGGCATTATGAGGTCTGGAGATCAGTCCTAATACATGAAAGTGCAGGCTAAATACACATGCTGTTGCAAAAATAAGTTTCTCAGCCATATTTCTGTTTTTCTTTTCTTCTTCACACCCTCAGACTCTCCAGAGGTACACCTGATTTCTAAATTTATTTTTGTTTTTTTTTTTGAAGTAGTCTTTTCCTGAAGAAGGATAATTACATATCAGGAGATGTTATTCATTTGATACTGGCCCAGTTAGGACAAATGTAAATCCCTGCTGTGCCTGAACTCATAAAGGTCTGATAGGACAGGTAAAGATATCTACTAACTCACTTCACAAAGTATCTTTGGGCAAAGCTGAGATTCTTCCTTGGCTGTTCCAAATTTAGGTGGTAATCTGAGATCTGGGAAATCTTTCTGACTGGACAACAGTCAAAAAACTGTGAATTGTCCGTTCAGGTCATACTCCTCTGCTTTGTAAAATTAGTAGTCCAGGTAGAAAAGGGATGCATCAGCTCCATTCTCAGAAGCCTTCTCCAGGTTTCCTCCTATAAGCCTCTTTACATGGAGGATATTCTCCCAGCAGATTCATGTGAGAAGTCCTTTCTCTTCCCACCTGAGAAATTTCCTGTACCAAAGAATGACGAACTCCTACCGCTCCTCACAGGAGGAGAGAAATGGGACCAGGCTTGCAGTTAGCAGTTCATTATAGGTTGCTCAGTTACATGACCCAAACCTGCCAAACCTAACAAAGCAATCTACCAACTTCTAAATCCCACAACAAGCAGGTGATCTGCATATGTCCAGCATGTCTGATGCATTCCAGACATGTTAGGTTTACTATGCATACACAGACAGCTCTATTTAGCATGTGCAACGAGGCTGACATAGCTGGGATGCAAAGCATTTGCTGCATACTTACACATCAGTCACACATGCACAGCCACTTTGAAAAGAGATGTATCAGACCTGCCAGTGTGGGGTATATCTGATGGACCTCACCTCCACATGAGCACCTGGGTAGATACAGGCTGTTTCTCAAAACAAAACAAAAGGCTACTTTCTGTGATAAGACTCTTAATTTTTCTATGCTAATGAGTATAGTACAAGAGGAAAAGCCTAATACTCTGAGACCATGCAAAGTTCTCGGAGTTATCCTGTTCAAAATCAGCTCAACAGTACATTGCAAGATATACTAATAACCTAAAACTATATTTGAAGTAAAATAAAATTATAATGTACTTCACAAACATTTCTGAAGAATACAAATCAGGCTCAATCTAACCAAGCCATATATGACAGCTATGAATTTATAAATGATACCGCACATCAGTAAACTAAACACTTAAGCAGTAATTTAAAAGACAGAACATAATTCCAAATTTTAGAAATAAATCCAGTAGGTTCCATTATATTACACACTAACAATATAAATATTTTAATATACTGTAAAATGTAGGTGTTCAATGACTCATGTTAGGTCTGTGTGCTGTGGACAACTGTCTTAACAATGTTTATACAGTCATAACTAAGTTCTTAATTTAACACCCCATTAAGACGAGGCGAAAGGATTCACACCTCTGCCAGTACCATTGTCTCAAGTCCACCTCCATCTGGGTGCAGATTCAACAAGACAGCATTCCCCCACTTTGCAATGCTGTCAGCTTGGAAGAGTGAACCACTTGTTTCTCTTTGCCCATGCACATACAACCAAAATGCAGGTGTACATGCCAGTGTATTTTTTTTTTTAACAGCACAACTCTCACTAACATGCAGTAAATACAGAATGATTTCAGTAACTGTATTTTCATTATCTAGAGGCATTTCTGAAGAGTGAAATTCAGCTTCTTACTGTACATCTAAGTAAAGAAAGATATCCTAAGTTAAAGGGAAAACTTTTGTTGAAACTAAGACCAGGAAGTCCTAAATTTTACCAAGATAAAACATGTATGCACGTAAAATGAAATTTTACCCATGGGTAAATTAATACCTGTGGATTTCTAGTTGCCTCACTCTGCCACCAAACCTTTCCAGTTTGTAGGTAGAAGTGGGTATTTAAAATACCACAGAACAGCAACTTTGGAGACAAGCCAAAAGCTTCCACATGCCCTTGGGTTCTCAGTAATGAAGATGGTTCCATAAGATCCAGAACAACTTTTGCTCTCCCTGATATCAATGAGAGCTGTCAATATTCAGCACCTATACTGACGGGGTCTTCAGGAAAGGCTCTTCTGCACTAAAGATAAATCCTACCCCATTTCTGACAATGGAAGTCTTCTGACAGCGAAATAGCCATAATTTAGTTGCCTACAGCTGCTATGAAAGGCAGGAAATAAAAAGTTGCACAACCACTTTGCAAAATGGAATCCCACTACACGAAGGCTTCTTGTGCATCAGTGTGTGCAGAGCCCAGAGGGTCCACTGTCACAAGTATCTTCTAGTCCTACGTTCTGGGTAAAGCCCCCAAACTTCCTACACTCAAGAGACACAGCAGCCAAGGGGAAAGAGGCCAAAGGCCCAGGAGAAGGGTTCTCCCCTCCCTGCTCCTGCAGCTCTCTGTTCAGAGGCTCTACAATCGAGCACGAGAATTTTGACTTCCGCATAACGTGGGAAAGTTGTCTCCTGTACTAATTTTGCCTCTTCCAAATGCAGAAACCTCAGAGCATTAACAGTGCACAGGTGACGGATCTATTCAGAAGAATACTAGATTTTGCTTCTTTGCCTGGGTCTCAGAAAATCTACATTGTTGAGAAGCTTGTTACTGAATCAGACACTTATTGTATGTACAGATTACATAAACAAGAAGGTCAATTTTGTTTCAAACCTATATGAATATGGTTCTGGGACTGAATTAACTACTGATTGAAAAGTTGCACATTTTCAGCTAGCTAATCATATTTTATTTCACTGCATACAGACAGCAGTGCAATGAAATTAGCTGTTTGTTTGTACATTTGGGAAAATGTTTTAACTTCAAGACTATGGAAAAAATAATCTATGTTCAGGTGATATTGCTAGGGTAAAAATAATCAGATGATAACAACTGAGCATAGCTCAACAGAAACTAATAGTTGATTTCTCCTGGTTTTTGACTATAGTTTCCCTTTCTGTAAAGCATGATCACCTTTCTTCCATTATAAATTTACAGTTTTAAGGCATAGCTTTATTTGTCATAGCATAAAAACAGTTCCAGGATCTAGTGTTGCATGTGCTTACCTAGGATAGAAATACAAATGCAAATGTTTTAGCAAGCTTTTCTCATGTCAACTAACTGGCAAGAATACACACAGTAACAGTACTACTTATGTAAAGAAGACATGATATTTTACATAATTTCCAAATACATATTATCTGGTCATATCTGTCTATGACATTTGAATCCTACCTATAAGATAACTGCTTTCGTATGTATACTGAAAATATCTGATTAATCCAGAACTGTTATTTCCTTAAGAAAGACATAGTTGTTAAAAGGTATCAAAGAAATATTTGTCTGTGGCAGGATGAGGTACTTCTACAATCTCTTATTGTTCTATCATATCTAATCCTCAGAACTGGTGCCCATAATGATTCCCAACTGGTAGATGAACTACTTTGAACATCCCTGAAGCAGAATTACTACCCACTAATGTATCAGCTAAATGTTAGAAGACTCCTAACTCCCCATCTGTGTTTTACCTCCCCAGAGGGTAAATACATTGAACAGTGATTCCCTTGCCTGGCACACACTTTCTAAACCTTACTGGCAACTGTTGTGATTTCCAGTCCAAGCAGCTCTGCAGTCAAAATCACCAGTTTTATATGCTGCAGGGAACTAAACACCTACCTTATTAAAATACTGCCCTCAAAACACACTTTAGTTATGCATTGCCACTGTAATTGTTACCAATGTAATGCTGATAATATTATGGATTACAGCTAATGTCAGGCTATTG
>NC_049180.1:20524041-20549041 GCF_009769625.2 Cygnus olor | reverse complement strand
CTTATCCCGCAACACCAGTGGTCTAACTACCCTCAGAAAAAAAGGGCATTTGTTTCATTCAGATACATTTTAGGTATTAGTTGGTATACACCATTGCATCTATGCTTTTACTATCTCTGCTACAGGGAATAATCATTTCCACATGATTTTCAGGGATTCAACTGAAATAGAGATCTTATATTCATGTATTTGGGGGTCTTTCACCTTTCCAGGAAATATTAAGGTCAATTAAAGAATTAATCACATTGTATGTACAATCCATCTTACCTGCTGCAGCCAGAGCAGTGAAGTCTAGTAGTCTGTGCACATGTCTAGGGAGCAGGAACAGACATCAACACACACTGTGGCCTGGGAGAGGTCCTTTAACCTCTTTGCCTGAGTTTCCCCATCTGCAAAACAAAGTGGAAAAGAGAGCTGAGTAAACACTATAAAACACTGCAATTTAAAGTAAAATTTTGAGTTAACAGCCTTAGGAACATGTAACTACTTTCTGTTTTTGTCTGTCTGCAAAATTTGGAGCATATGAGCTGTACCAATATTAGCACATCTTCACAGTCAACATCTAGAATGAATACTTAAATATTCATTGACTTCAAATTTCAAATTGAAGTTCGAATTTGACATTCATTCTGTAGATGTAATAGCATCAACCATTAATCAGGGAATAGAAGTAAAACCACTCAATTTATATAATCTACACACAGTGGTCAAAATGTATACTTTTGGATATGTAATCTCAAATTTTAAAAGTATTAGCTGCTTAAGTAGATCATGTGGTACATCCCCTCCCTCTTTTAACTGGCTGATTTATGTAACTGAGCAACCAGACAAAAATTCTGAGACGTACGTTCAGCTGTAATGCTCACAATTTACATTGTGTATTGAATCAAGTAAATATGTAACTCATGCAATCAGGGAACAGAAGAAAGAACATGATTTAAGTAACCAGCTATGACTGTAAATTTATAAATAATATAAACAAAAAGTAACAATAAAGATTTTGAAAATGTATTATTCACTGAAGAATTCTGTAACCACTGAATAAATGTTTTGCATGTTCTCAAGAAAAGAAAAACTTCATCGTATAACTAAAGGAGCTGCTATAAATTGTTTGTTCGTGTCTACCTACCCAGTGATTTTTTTCTTCCTTAAACCACCTCTATATAAATGGAAAATTGAATTATATAATATGAATTGTTAATAAATAAATAATATCTAACATCTAATTCAATATCTTTGTGGATTAGTAAATTATTAGGCAAGTTACAAAAGTACTAATGCAAATATTTATATCCAATTAAGAATATATATATATATATATACACACATAAAGTTACCAAAACCTATAGAGATATTATTTTAACAGAACACTTCAACCCTGCTTATATCCTCTCAGCTGTGTCTTTCTAGTCTTTTTTGCAGCCCATTTTCTCAAGTACATACATACCTTCACCCAGGTGAGGAGACTGATGAAAATGACAGCCACAGTTACTAAACACATTTCTTTCCTATGATTGCTTCAGTTGCCCACAACTTTTGCATTCGCCAAACTATGACCTGTTTTTCTCAACTTGGTGGTGTTTTTTCATTGGTGACTTGGTTTCTTTGGTGGTTTTTGTTTGTTTGGTTGGTTGGTTTTGTTGTTTGTGTGTATGTGTCTGCTCAGTGTTTAGAAATCTTGATCTTTAGAGAAATTAGTTATGGTCAAGAATGAGAAAATGAAGAGGAAATAAGAAGTTGATGCCTTGCACACCAAAAAGAAACCATACATTCAAAGAAACCAACATTTCCAAACTGTGGAAATGCAGTTTCCAGGTAAATATGAAAAATCCCACATTATGTCTCTGGAAACCAGAAAACAGCTGACACTTAGCTAGCTTTCCCTATCTCAGACAGGAACAGCGTGGATAAATCTGGCCAGCCCACTTGCACTTCTCTTTCTGAAACCACTAATAAAGTTTGAGAGGGGTTATTTTTAAAGCAGCTCTTAGAGCGTTCCAACTCACTACTGTCAGCTTCAGATCTTAAATGTAATTTGATTTATAATTACATTTTAAAAACTAGCATTAAAATAACATTAAAGGAGTCATAATCTGAACTTTTTAATAGTTAGGCACGTAGCATAAATTTTGAAATGGGGCTCCAAAAGGATTCATCTGGAACATATTCTGACCAAAATTCCTTCCTTCAACCAAGCAAGGTCTCTGCTGAAGTTGATTTGCCAAGAAGCTCGTGTGGAACCCTGTATCTCAGTGTTGTTTCAAATGTAAACAGATTGAAATACACCGTTGGATGTTTGTTAGTCAAAAGTCTTTTCTTGCATTATAGCCAGGCCCATGTTTGTAAACACTGACAGGTGAAAAAGTGCTAGAGAATCTGGGATTAGGCCCCTACTTTTAGAAGATGGGAATTGCGTTCCTTGCAACGTCTAGTTGGCTCCATCACTCCTGAACTCCAGAGCTTTTATTTTTTTAGCCTCTGTGATACAAATCGGTTTAGTGACGTTGACTTACAGGAACTGCTCAAATAAGTCAAGTTCTTCATGTGTCAGCCAAAATCCACGTATAGTGAAAAAAAACAGTGGTCCCAGCACCTGTTAATACCTGGTGTCGGTGGGGCACTACCTGCCTTCCCAATTGTGCCAACTACGCACACCAGTGTTCAACGAATTTCACAATATTGTGCCTGTAGCTGTAAGCCTGGCAACTCCTGAACACAAGATGGATTCCAATGGGATATGGGCTTGCTGAAAAATGTGCTTTGTACTCTAAGTCTGACCTTCCGATAAGAAAACTTCCCAGCTAATCAGTTCCACACCGGTGCCCGACTACAACTTCAGGGGCAACAGACAGACAAGGAATTCAGTTTCTGAATGCTAGTGCTAAAGTAAATGATCTGGTTAAAAAAAAAAAAAACTGTGCCTTAAAACCAAGTTTGAAATTTTATAGGCTTTTACTCCATAATTTGTACTTGAGCCTTCTGTTATTTTTAAACAAATCTAATTTCTTACAGCTGTGAAATTTACATTTTAAGAGTGTCTAGTGGCCATGTGCATTAATTACTTTATTGTAATATTTTAATGAGTTTGGGGTTCAACTCTGAAAGAATCCTGCTGAATCCTTCTTTCCCCATAGAATTACACTAGAACCTGATTCAATCACAACCTCATGCACCCAGATCCATACCCTGATGGACCTGCATAATATTTTCAGTTGTCTTATGAAGTCCCTGAATTCTGAAACTGGCTCCAAATGTTAGCACTTCTCAACAAACTAGTGCTACCCTGAGTTAGGAGTAGAGCTAGGCTTTGAGAAAGTTTGTATTCAGAGCTGGAGTTCATGGCTGAGCCCAATCTCAAGTGAAACAGGTTAAAAAAAAACCGCAAAATTCAGGTGACAACTAAAATTCCAGCCAATGTTGTTCTTCAGGACATTTATGAAATGATGCAAATACTCCCATCTTGTCATGTAGATATGACACTACCAAAGAGTACCTCTAAATTCAACAGGGAAAAATGGAAATTCGCTACTGGAAGATTTTCCCTTGTACAATATATGTTGTAATGCTTTTCATCTATATACTTCTGCCATACCATTCTCTTTATCTATATTAGTAGTTTGTGTCATACTAATTTTTCTCTTCCTCCCTGTTGAGTATGCATAAATAGAGGTGAGCTAATGGGGTAGAGAGAATTTGGGAAATAAGTAAAATGAGAATGGTTCTCACTCTGGTTTTAGCCAGGACTTGGTTTCTGTGCCTGCAGTTTGGCAGGTGTAACTACTCATCCTGGGGACTGAGCCAGAAACCTTCAGACCACTGAGGGTCTCTACAATTTGAGTTGATGAGGTAAACTTTCTGACAGCATCTAAACTCACTTTAATTCTTCATGAATATGTTGAAGATGGAAATAGGCTGAAGTACCAACAGAGATTAACACAGGAAAAGTGGGACTGGCAGGTCCAGTTGACTGCCAATCAGCAAGAGGTTCACCAGTTTTCAAGTGCAACCACACACACTGCACCCAGAGAGAAGTTTTTGGAAACCTGACCATTTATGTCCACAACTCTCACCTCACTTTACTATGACAAATTCAGAATTGCAACTTCAACGAACTAGCCAGCTTTTTAAAAAGCATGTTTTTAAACCACTTACAATAAGAGCAACAGTTATTATTCAGTACATGCCTTTTATCAGATTGAAGATAAACTTTATTATAACTGGTGAAGATGGTATCAATGATTTGTGGTCTATGAGAATTCTGTAATGAGAAATGGTAATCTGTCTTGGGGCAAACAATATTGTTCTGTTTACTATGCAATTAACAATATTAAGTCAAGATTCTATAACTGATAGCTGAAAATAGGAGTGGGAGGAAAAAACTGGAAGCACTGGAAACTTTCATAGGACAATTATCTGAGGACTATAAATTATTCATGGTGCTTTAGCCTGACATTCTATCTCATACTCACAAAAATGTTCCTCACTGCTTCAGAGATGTTCACTGTAAAAGTATCCAGACTGTATGCAGTCTGGGGCAAAGCCAGAAGCTCTCCTTGTGGCAAATACCAAATGCAGAGGATGGTGTAGTAATTTCATTTTCAGAAGAGCACCAATAATATCACAAAGTTCCTTTGGAAAAGGTATGATAATGAACCCGCAAGAGTGACAAAACCAAAAGTGAGATCTGCTCTCTGACTCCTATCACATTTGGTGTAAAATAGAGACAGTAGTATCCCTGCTTTACATTTCTTCACTCTTGTAGACCAAATGCCATACCTTTGTATGACCGAAATCCTGTACTTCTTGTTTACTCTTAAATCAGCCTTAAGCAACCACCATATGGAGCTGTGAACACCACAGACATAGCAGAAATGGGCCTTAACTAACAGTCAGAGGAAATTGTATCGGGAGTCAAGGGGAGCACTTTCAACTGGCTGTTTAAGACACGGGCTGACCTCTAACAGAGCCTCTCCGTAAAACAATACAATTTTTACTTTACATTATAAAGCGCAGAACTGCAAATATGACTGACCACAAAAATCTCACTTTCTTTTTCCAGTCCATTCCTTAGTTGCACATGCAGTCCAGCCCTTTTGGCCCTGATTATGCAGCGATCATAATTTTGAGGTTACCTCAACAGGAACCCAGGCAGAGCTACAGCACCACATTTTCTCAGTGAACAAGCAACACCTATGAAGCATTAGGGACTATGAAGCATTAGGGACTTTCTTGCTAAATAAATAAATACATAAATAAAAAGATTGCATTCTTAAACTAGCCAATTCCATTTGTAGCTCTCTGCAAATGCGATGCTCTGCAGAGAGCTCCATTGCACCCAGCAGGCAAAAGCCACATTTAAGACAGCATGACGCACCAGCGCTCTGGCAACCAGGATGCTACAAGGAAGTGACTGCTGCTGGCAGCCTCAGAGCCCCTCTCCTGCACCTCTCACCCTTAAGGATCGGTGCCTTAAATTCCCATATACCGCTGAATAATAACGTCTGGCTGATCCAAAAGATTAGCAGCTTATTCCACCTTTGTTCTCTGCCTTCTTTTAAGATGAGCACCACAGCAGGCATAACCCTCCAGCACAAAAGCTAACAAAATTGTAGGATGTTTTAAGGAGCGATGTAAAACTTAACAGAGAGTTTTAAAAGGGTATTCCTACACAGTATCTGTATGTAAAGCCCAATGCTATGTGGAAGGGCTCTCAAATTTTCTTTACTTTCCTGAAGAATGCAACACAAAATAAGCATCAAATCACTCACACTAACGCTAGAGTGATCTCTAAAACTGATAAAAATTGAAACAGTTTTAATAAAATGTGCAGTAAATTTGGGGGTCTCCTTTGCACATAACACTGAATCAAGAGTTTCACAGCAATAAAACAAACAGAAACAGTAAAAATAAATGGGAGGAAAATGGTAAGTGTGTAAAACTTCATGTTCCTGTACATAATATGCCAGTGATTGGTGGAAGTTACGCAGAAATTAAAAAAAAAACTTCTGTCTTGGGGAAAAACATCAATAATTAGTATTTATAAAGCTTAATTCCTTTTTCTCAGGAGGCCCTGGGTCTGGTCATTGTTCATTGCTATTGTTCAAAATTTACTCTCAGATTAAGAACTTCTCCCACACTAATAAACAGGTATAATAATTTTCTCTAGAGATCAATTTTTTCTTTTAGTAATTAGCCTACTTAAATATTTTAATGGAACTACTGAGGTACAATAGCACAAATGGTTCTCTGACCATAATATAAAGAGAGATGAAACTCCTAAAAACTTTTGTATGAAGGAGGTCTAGGATTTACAAAACCTATCAAGCAGACAGCTCTAAAACTATTTTTAAAGGTCATAAATTAGGTACTCTCTTAAATGTAATTCAATCATCCACTGTTGTAGTAGCTTGATTCTATTACTTGTCCTATGCATTTTACAAAACAGAACTCCATTAACATTATTCACTCATAGTTTCCCTCTATAAGTGGATATTCTGTTCAACAGGCTTTAAATAGATTTTTTTTCCTGAAATTGCTATTAAGCATACTTTTACTCAAAGGGCAAAGTAGGCATAGGATTATGCTTGTACTTCTTGCAAGGGATACATTTTCAACAATCAGAACCACGTTCCTATGAAGTAAAAATACTCCATATAAGCCGATTGTTTCTATCCCTCCTAACCTTGCTCAGTAAGGACTCTATTCTGATTTTTTGAGTTACGCACAAGTTTTCCAATTTGGCTGAATAAAGGTATCTTATTGGGCAGCTTGACGAGCATTTTGTGTGTCTAGAGTTCTGACCTTGGCATGTTCAAGGTGGATCTCAATTATAAGACACTGCTCAAATCAGGATTTATTTTACTCTCTTCAGTTAAAGAATGCAATAGGCAACTCCTGCTTTTACATACCCTGCTTTAGTCAACCAGTGAAAATATAACCCTTGCTAAAGACACCACTACATATATATAGCCACAAGTTTTTCAGAGCAATTTACTTAGCTGTAGTTGTATTTCAGCTTCAGAGACAGCCACTATAGATCATTTGTCTCTGATTTCATGTTGATTTCACTGCAAATAAATGTGCCCTTACCTCTCACAACTTACATGACTGTATCTCAAATACAATAAAATAGACACAACTACATGCAGAGGAGCACAGTGCTGGGCCAAACCACATACCCCATAGGCAGTCTCAAAGGATCTTAGCACAATGTTGAGCCACATGCCATGATATCCTGACAGCCAAACAGACCCTGACTCGTCGCAATGGTGTAGTTGTAACAGCACAATCTGTACATAAAAATGCATACATCTAGAGAGCCAAATCCTCCTTCAGCTGGTTACCATATTCTACGTTCATTTCTTACTTCTTAAAACAGGACAGATGGCAGAAATCATACACTGTTGTTCTTTCATTGGCCTTGCCAACCCCAGGTAATCAAGGCATGCAGATACCAGGATACACACTTCTCTCAGAGGAAAAGGTTGAATTTCATCTGACCAGTTTGCTTCAGTTTGCACTTGAGGTTCTAATTTTCTTCTGGTCTTAGCCCATTTCTGTCTCGCTCTGGCACACACTGCCCTAGTAAGTACATTTATTACCTCAGTAATTCCTCTGGGGGCTGTCTTACTTTCACTTTGTATCTGGACTCACATAAGCATCTCCCCATTTTACAAGGAAACATTTATTAGCCTCTGATAGGAGTTTCCTGTTGCATCATGTCTATTATTCTTCAAAAGCAGCATAACAAGTTGCATGCTCCCACATGGCTCTCACTCGTGGCATGCAAGCACACACGGGGGATGACCAGGCAGCCTGGGCTTTCTGCTCTCAGTTCAGTTTTTGAACTCTTTCAGCTGGCCACACACAAAGCTGTACGGGACCCCAACAATGCAGTACCATGTAGAGGTATCAGTTGCACTATGGGCCATTTTGAGTGGCCTGGCAATTTCTAGGGTGCCCCACTCATGCTCCTTATTCACACCATTGGGACTGGTGCAGGAAGGAACCCTGAAAACCTCCTTTACTCAAGGATTCCACAACTGTGATGTCAGTCTTACTACTTTGGGACTGTAATATCACAAAAACAAGGATTTCTGCTGTAATGGCTCCATTTCCCAGCTAATTATTTTACATAAGATCTGCTTGGTTTTTTTTCTGGCAGTTGGGGGTCATCACTGCCTATCAGTTTCTCCACTCTGCCAAACTCCTCCGTGTAGCAACTGTTCAGTAGAGCTGCTTCTGTCAGAATTTCCTCAGCCATCCATAGGGTTATGCAGGAAACGTCAGCCCTGGGATTCCCCCACAACCATAGCATAGCCAGATCTTTAGAGGAAGTTAAAAAATAAATATGTGTGTAATTGCTAGGAAATAAAATTGCATTGATTTACCCCAGCTGAAGATCTGGACCCATCCTCGGGACAACAAAAACATTTCAATGCACAGTCTATTTTACTAGAAACCATGCAAAGCCTCTCATTCATATCAGCCTACGTTTTTTCTTTTTTTTTTTTTTTTAAGAAAAAAAAACAAAACAAACTTCTATGTAACCAAACAACATTTGTATTCAGCTGCTCACTTATAAATAAAAAAACATTTTTACATGGGTGGATTGGAGTGGTCCTGGTTTTTTTTTCAGTTCCCATTATTTTATATATTACACACATGTTCTGTCAGCAAAGCTCACTTTGTTATCTGAAACATCTGTGGTACCCTGCTGTGGAGAAGGCCAACACTGCTGCTGCTGTTGCTGCCTGTCTTTATTAGCCACTGATTTGCTGATGTAGTCCTCCAACGGCGTGCAGCGCTCTGCTTCGCCTCCATAATGCTGGGGCTGCACGGCAGAAACAATGGGATTCTGTGAACTGACAGAGAGGCCCTGGTGGTTCACAATATGGCAGTTACCATCTACAGGAAGATATGAAACCAAGGTTTCCTACATGCGTTCATGCAAGCGCTGGCTTTTATATTTCTAAAGAAACGTGTGTGAATTTAGCTGTGAGCTGAAAGGGTAGCACCCTCGCAAATAAGGTGCATGCTCATCCAAAGGAAAGGACCTCCTCCTTGAGACTCCCACAAGGTCTGGCTCTTGAGGAGTCATCGTATTTCTTATTTTTTTGCCCAGGGAAAAGTAACCTGGATTGATCCCTCTTAGCCTTTTTTTCTGGTGCTTTTCACAGTCATAATCCTGAGGTAGTGCACAATCCCAAGAAACTCTCTGGGATCTGCTGTTACTGTATGGATTATTACCACCTAAATTATTTAAAAATCTGGACTTCACATGGAGCCATGACCAAATTTTAAAAGCTCAACTCAAGGATCAAAAATCTGTCTAAGTTTCTTAAATAACATTTTTACAGTTAAAATATCTGTGTGACCTGACAGGAAGTGAAGCTATTTATATGTATTTTACACACTTTCTGCAAACAACAGCACCTTGGTAAAATCAGCTTAACCATTTCCTCTCTTAAAAAAATCAAAACCATCTTATCTTTATATGGATGGTTTACGCAACAGATGAGCGAAATATACGCTCCACTTAAGAATCTGAGAAATACAATTGTTAAACCACAAAACTTAACAAGAACATTCAGGAGAAGACACAAGGGCAGATCACAAAAACACTCACATGGACCAGGCTTCCAGCTGATGGCGTGCCTCTTACGGGTCTCATGTCTTAGGAAACTGCCTTCTAATACCAAGGTAACACAACAAGAAGTTACAGGCGCTTCCCTCCCATTAAAATATATACGTATATTTATGACATGAAAACCTGAGCAGAGTTCCGAGGCCCGTAGGTTAACTCAAACCAGCTTTTCGTAGGTTTGCCGGAACTTCCAAGGACTCGGGGCCTGATTCAGAGAACAATTATGGTATGGAAACGCCATGTGACTTTGGTCACAGATCTTTTTCATGTAAGTCAGTGTGCATGTGTGTCCAATTCAAGACTCAAAATTGAAGACTGATGTGGAGATAATTATAAATGAAAATAAAGCACAGCTTTTGAAAAACACCCCATTTTCTTTATGAAGTAATTGATCATCAAGCCCTAGTAGGAAGGTTTAAAAGTTACTGTATAGTGCTGGTAGCAAGCAGTTTGCTTTATCTTTCATGAGCAAGACTGTGATAACAAGACAAAAGAATCAAGCAAATAAATGCTCTAAAAGCATCTCTTCCATCCTTGAAGTATCATATAATTTCATATTTGCTTTACTTATATTACATAGCATTAATACTCCCAAAACATCTAAGTTCTGTGGAAACACAAGAAAGCTCTTTACACATTTAAAACCAGAACCTCACTTCTCACGCCCTGAAAAATCACTGAGATGTGATAGCAAAACAGTAGGAATGGAATACAGTAGAACAAGCTTCAGATCCGTTCTCTGGATAATTCTTCTTTTTCCTGCATTCAACAGGAAACCAATCATAGTCAGAGGTTGTCCCTCTGTTCCAAATACATCCTCAGAGAGAGAAGCGCAATAACATACTGCTTCTACTGCAGCCACTTACTAAAGACTGTCTTAGCAATGGTATTTCAAATCCTCGGGAGGCCAGGGAAGTCACACATGCTTTCCACTACCAGACAAGTACGAAGTACCTGAACAACAGCAAGGATCTGATCTTAAAGTTACAAGATTGTTCTGATTTAGGAGGAAAGTGAAAGGAAGGAATAAAATTAATGTGTAAGCATAAACAAGCCCAAAACTTGGAAGATGAACTGAAAAAACAATTATCTTTATAAATTTTTGAAAACTGCAAACAGATTTATGCAGGACAATCTTCCATCTGTCCAGATCCTTCTGCAGGACATATGCAGCAGATAGCTTCAAGTCAGCATAGTTCTTTATATGAAGTTTTTTATGAAGATATTTATGGTTTTTTAAAAAAGTGCAATGCTATGTTGGAATGGTAGTAATTTCTTCTACCCTTTTTGTATGTCACCGTCTATTGTTACTCTTTTTTTTTCATCTGAATATTTAATCCATGCAAAAATTAGTCCCAGCAACTTTTTTTTTTTTTCTGAATAATGTTTGGCGGTCATTGCTTCACAACTGCAAACAATCCTCTATTGCTATTGAGTGCTACAGTCAGGCTTGTTTCACGCTGGAGGTTAGAATCTGATCCTAAGTCCATTAAATCACGGAGTATTTTTAAAGTTTAATCTAGAGAGGATTTGGGTTGTAAACAAAGAACGCTATACATGGGGAAAAGAAACAACAGAAAACTATGAACTTATGACTCTAACTCAACCCTGAGTTCAAATTTTGTGTGTGATTTAGCAAGAAAATTCAGAGCTTTCAGCAGCGGCACACACACCCTGGCATGTGGGCAAAGCTAAACTGAGCATTGATGCTCACATCCAAAACACACATATGGATCCCATTTTCCTATAGACGTGATTCTTCATGTGCAAAACATGTGTCTGACTGGTTTTCTTTAGCTTTTTAAGATGTGCTTCTTTTTCTTTGGTGGGGGCAGGGAGTAGAGAAGTAAATAAATAATTTGGGTGGTACTTGAATCATTAGCTATGAAGAAAATGGTCTGGGATGCAACACAAGGTAAAAAGCCAGTACTTCAACTGAAAGTATCAATTTCAGCAAACAACCAAATGCCAACAGTGAGAAACGTAGTCCACCATACAGCTTCTACAACACGTTAATCTATCCCACTCTGTAATTGCTACATAGAAAAGGGAAAAAGGGCTCCAGATGCTAATAACTTGGAAGTGGTAATTAGCGGAGTCCACATTACTGCTGTGGGACTCCCATCTTCCCTTGATTGCTGGAAAGAAAATTTTGTCCAGTGGGTCTCCTTCTCGCTTCCCAAACATGCGGAACTTCTGTGTTGTAAGCTCCCTCTCCTTCTTGCTGAGCACATCCACAAGAGCTCAAATGGGCCTGTAAAAGTTTTTACTTTCCCCAACACTGGCGGATGCCATGTTTCCCACAGAGTGCACAGGAAAACATGCACGAGGTTATAGGTGACCTAACAGGGAAGTACCACAAGGCTCAGCTTTTAGCCCTATAAGATAAACATTGCCTTCTACAGTCCCACTCTGACGGGGACAGAACAAGAGAGCCTGCTCCCCTTACTTGAAAGGATAACAAGTATCTTTAAAGGCTTGTAGAGCATTTATAATCCCTGGGACTACAGAGACAAAGCAAGTCTGGAAAGAGTCTCAGCACCACATGAGAAAGTAAAAGGAAAAATAATACACTTATCACAAAGAGGGAATGCATTTGTATTACTGTATTAAAATAGCACAAGGCTACAATGACAGGCTATAAATTTTTCTTTTGGACTGAAACCAATATTTTCCATTTCAAGTAACAACAATGTAAGAAAGATACAGAATTAATAGAAATTATGCTCATAAATTGGTAGGGTGAAAGAAAACCTCAAATTTGGGTATCACTAGGGGAGAAAAAAAGTTAACTGGCCCTTGGATTCATTTACACTGCTAACAAACTGACCAAAAAGTAAGCTTGTATTTTACCTATGATGTCCATCTTTATAGTTTTCAGATTCATGGCCCAGAATGCTACAGTAAATTCTTGGCAGTGAAAAGCAACTTATTTTTCCCCTGAAATTTATCATCACACATAACTCTAAACCTAATATATGACTCCAAATAATATTAGTACCAATAGTAACTATGTGGTTCTGTAGCAACGAGAATTAAGTTACAGAAATTCCTCATTTTACTTTTTCTGATTCAGTATGTCATTTCATTAAACAGACACGAATTACGGAATATTAATAATTTGAAATCAGTGATGCACCTTAAGACATACACTTACAGACTACCAATATTTTTCCAAACCTTTCCATTGCTGTTATTTGCTATTGAAACATCAACTGCTGAATTAAAAAAAAAAAAAAAAAAAAAAAAAAAAAAAACAGGTCTGAACAGCAAGAAGACCACTAGCCAGAGCCAACATACATTAGCAAAGCTGGGTCCAGAAGATGAAAAATCTCTCCTCCATTTTACAATTCTATGCTACATTTGTTTACTGCATGTAAATCCCCATGATTTTCTAACAGCTCCATCAAATCTTGAGAGAGAAGTCCTATAACTGATACTGAAATTGAAAAGTCATTTTTTCTCGCCGTGCAGAGTTCTAAAAGAGAAGGATTACAAATACTGTAAATAAAATAAAATAAAATCAGTGCAAAATTATTTAGCACAGGTGTTCCTGTTATTGTGCTACATTTGGAAAGCCCACACGTTCAGTGTACCTTCAATTCACACACCCAGCTGCGTGAGGTGGTGGTCTATTGTTAGTTTAGAGGTTTGCAATAAAAAGCATGAAATAATATTGGCAAGCTCAGGAGCTTTTTTTTTTTTTTTTCTCCTTATGATGTCTCCCTGCATCTATTTATCTAGTTCTCCTTGCATTATTTCTGCTTTTATATTCAGCATATTCAAAAGAGGGTCAGACTAGGTTTTAAAGATGTAATGCCATGCTCAAGCCTTTTGAAAACTAAGAGAAAATCTCAAAAGGTTCACCCATAACGGAACAAAGATATAAGGATAGCTTTGAACCTGAGGGGCTCTCTCACTGCAAGCAAGTGCATTGCCAGCATGTCACAGGTGTACACCACATGAGCAAGAAAAAAATAAAATGCAATTGCGAAAGGGTGTGATGCTGACGGGTCCGAGTCCAGAATGCATTAATCCCAGGGTGAATGTGTGCATCTGTTAGATATTTATGTAGTTCCTACTAGTAGTTTGTACAGATATCTAAGCAGGTGAACGTCAACAGCTTTGAAACCATATGTTAAAGGCAGCCTGCAAGATGGTACGAGAAGGCTATCAGGCATTATGGGTCTGACAAGGGAGGGCGGGTGCCTACTGATTATCACATTGCCCGGGTTAGTCAGGGCTCCTGGGTCCTGTGTCAGGTTCCTGCTGAGTTAGCTCTGTGACACTGGGGCAAGTGACTCTCCCTCCATTTCTTGCACAAGAGATACTAAACATGACTACAGTGTGACGATTTTCCTTCTTCCATCTCTTAATTTCAGCTTTTAGGAAAAAAGGTGTTTTTTTATTATTATTATTATAATTCCAAAGGTATGTATAAAACACCTATGTTGAATCAACTGCTTTTAAATGCTGACCACTCTGTTGGAGGAACACGGAGTCAAAATGTCTCCTGTTTTTAGGATGAACTCTGAGACTCGGAAATGGCTTGAAACTCAGATTGGGTCATCCCCTTTCCCTGCACAGCCTCCAAAGCATCAGACTGTACACCTTGTAGGTACACACAAGCATAGTTGAATCCAATGTATTTTCAGAAAAAAAAATCAGCTTTAAGAATAACAATGTACTTCTAAAAAGTGACATTTTGTCTATAACGTTTACTTTCTCTACTAAATATCCTTAGCAAGGAACTGTGAGAATTCATTCATCTTTGAATGAATTTATAAAACATGCTGAGAGGTCTCTGGCTGAAATGTGTGATTCTTGTTGTTGTTGTTGTTATGATTAGCACAGAGCAGTAGAATCCAAAAACTGTCAGTTTACACACCACTTTAACCTAGACCACTGTTTCTGCTACCATACAAGACTTTTGGGAAATAAAAGGAAAATTGTTTACACATTAGATGCTGAGTTTCAAAAGAAGGGCTGATAGGAAAATTTTCCTTCAAATTAAAATTTTCAGTAAAAATGGAGAAAACAAATCTCTCAAATCCCCTCCACTTCAAATAGCTTAGCAACTACCTTGAACCCTCAATGGTTCAAGATACTCTCCAACATAAGGGAATCAAAAACATCTTTGGAGTCCTATAAGATCCTATTTCTAGAGGTGGAATTCCACCTTTGAAAGTCTTGGTGCAACTAAGTGAATTCATCAAGAGCTGCAATTTCATTTTGTCCTCAAGAGTTCATATACATATACAGTGCTGCAAAAATATGCCTTCCTCCCACTTTCAAATATTATGGCTTCACTGGAAAAGATTCAGTGAGGATCCAGATGTGTCTTGCAGTTTAACATTGCTCAAACTCTGCTGCCAAACATTACCAGTCCATAGTAAAACCTATGAATTTCACCAGCTACATTGAGACTGCTGCTAAGTGCTTCTGAAAAAAAAATAAGAAAATAAAAAATCTAATCACACCTACAGAACTTCTCTTCCCATCCTCTTGTATGTCTACTTTTTCTAACATCAAAACACATACTCTGTAGTAACTCTTCAATTTATTCCCCCCCATACTTCCTGTCCAAAGACTTTGTTCATACCCTAATCCTTCACAACATAATTAGCTTGCTCCAATTCCTAGAAACAAAACATTCACCCCCCTCTTTTGCCCCAACTTTCAAAAACCTCTCACAAGGGTCCTCTTGCAGTTCCCCACCCCACAGGGGTGGGGAAAGACACCCTTTAATTACTCTACACTTGGTAGAAGAGAGAGAATAATCAAGCCCATCTTTATTATTTTGCTTTACTTTAATGAAGCACAGTTGATAAAGAAGGTATGCATGGAAACTTGGTGGTTTACCAGAGAATTGCTACCTTTGTTTGTCCTTTGAGTGCCCTGCAGAACACCCCTACGCATTCAACGGGTCTAGCTCTGGCACATGTATGTCTAGCACTGCACTAGCACAGCTCCATGTAAAGGGCAAAACAATAAATGACATCACCATTATGTATTAAAAATGATTTTTTTTTTGGGGGGGAGAGGGATACTTTATTTGGGGGTGAAGAGGGGCTGTTTTGGATGGTATCTATAAAATATGCCCCAAACATTCTCAGGAATAGAACTCAGAGTTTAACTAAAATTGAGAAAAATCAGTCTCTCATACTTCTGTTTAAAAAAATGAGAATTCATTTATTCAGTTTAATTCAAAGATTAAATATGATTAAAATTTCTATAAGATGTCAAGCTTTTCTGAAATAAACTGCAGTGGCCATCAAAATATTGATAGTCATTGGTAAATTACTTCTGGTGTTTAATCAATGTTATTTTTTTATCATCCAATTTTTTCTTCAAGTCAGCTTCTAACACTAAACTACATTTCATCAAGGTTGGTAAAATGTTTAGAAAGGAACAGATGTCAGAATATGGGGATTGCCAATAACACTGATGGAAGCCAGTAATTTCTTTCCTGTCCAAAGGCAAAAGAATGAAGAATAATCTAGACTGTATACAATAATACAAGATTTACTACAACATTAATGGCTATAAAAAGTAAAAGTATACAAAAGCTATCTCCATTTTTTCAACCCATCACTAAGGGCAGTGTTTTTTAATTTGAGATGATTTTTACTGGAAAATGAAAGGTCTATGTATTCTTAAACCTTTAAATATCCATAAAATACAGATGAAGAAACAGGCTAGCATTAGTTGCTTCCAAATATACTTGTATATTAGTCTATTGTGTAAGTTAATAATTTTGCCAAATCTCAAAAAATGTGGATGCAATCTTTCCTTTAAGAAAGCTGCTCAGCTTGTTATTTACAGATTGTAACATTTACATAAGAGTTTGGTTTAACAAGAGATATAAATATAGATAAAACCCTTAGGACTTCATTCTTTAAACTGCCCTCTAAAAATCTGCCCTACAATTTGCACACTGAATTTTGTGCAGACTATTCTTGGAAGCCTTTTGTGAATTAGGGAGAACTGACTCGAAACAGGGGCTGGTTAATCACAATTTTGCAAATTGTACGTAGCAATCATCCTCACATTGTGAAATTCAGATCTATAAAATGCTGATGTTTTAAAGCTGAAAAATAAATTAGCTAAGTAGGACTACTTTGCTAAGAAAAAAAAAGTGTATAAGACCCCTTGCAAAGAAATCCTTAAAATAAAAATAATTAAAATAACAGAAGTGGCAAAGTGGCATTGTGACTAAGTAAAGGACATCCATTCTCAACTTCAAGCCCACCCTGAAGAAAATTCTACCACCTGACGGTTCCCAACTGCCCCTTGACTCGTATCAACACTCACCTGAACAAATCAGGCAAATTCTTTTAGCGCTAGGAATAACTCTGTGGAAGGCTTACTGTTTTAGAATCGTTCTTTACATTTCTCTACAATCTGGAAAAAACACTCCAGTGGAGGAAAGACTGGTAAAACTTCACTCTTTCATGCACCTATCACTGAAAGTCATCTGTGCACATAATCAAAGCTGCTTTGATTATATATCAGGACCATCACTTGAGTAACAAATGTAGCAATATGGATATATGGATATAATATTTTACGGTGCAAGTTGAATTCAAACACTTGAGAATAATAGCTGACAACCAAATAATTTGAGGGAGAAGGAGCAGACTACACGGAAAAGATGATGCCTCAAAGACGACATTTTTTGCTCTGCTTTCAAGCTGCAGTTAATATAACTTCATCAGCATTTAAAACAAAGCTGACTCAAGAATCTTCCTTTCTACACAGGTTTTGCAATTTCTAACATTTAGTATAAATGAAGGTCTCTTTCTATTTATTTTCCCTTATCTGTTGCAGAAAGACCTTGCAGAACTGTCTGTTTTGAGTGTACAAGGATATGCTGAAATTCATGCAAAATATTTTCTGTTATCAATGTAATTATAATGACAATAACTTTCCATTGGGGTTCAACAGTGACACAGTGTGCGTTCATTGCCCTGCTGCCATTCCAAGCCCCCTCACTATGGACACAAGTTACAAACAGTGGAAACTCTGTTTTCACGATGTTGATCTTCCCAAAGGTCAAGTTTCTTACCTCAAACATTCCAACAGTTGCTTAGACTGCACTTCAGGAATTTTGTGTAACATTGCTTCTAGAAAGCAAATATTTATGTTAGTAAATACCATAAAAGTATTAATGTTATACAGGTATTCTCATTACTTAACCGCTAAATACAAGAGAGAGAACTTTAAACTAAATGGAAGGAAATGTGTTGTATTTGCGTATTAAACTTTATTGTTACTTTAGCATGTTAAAGGCTGTATCAAAGACTAAGTCCAGCCATTAACTCTTTTAATGGGGATTAATGTTTTTAGAATTAGTATGAACTCAGAATTCATGCCTTTGCTATAGAGGGCAAGCAGAGGCAGAAAGCCCTACAAAGAACAGAACAAATCTGTATTACCAGGAATTCATAAAAGTAGTGGTCAGGAGAAAAGACGACCCACAGTGCCTTAGAGAAGGGTGAAGTAAGGGTATTCCCTTTGAATGGGAGAGGCTCACATTCAGGTCTGGCTCTGAGCAAGGTAGATCAGGGATTTAGCTTCTGACATCATAAATGAGTGTCCTGAGCACAGACTGTCATTCTGGTCCAGCACATTCACTCACACAGTCCTATTGGAACTCAGTCTTTTCTTTTCTTTTTTTTTTTTGACCTTTTTCTTTTTTAATTGGAGCAAGCATTAACCTACAGCTTCATCAGCACAAGTGAATGCCAAAACAGTTCTAGAAGATGTCTCAGAATATATATCATTTATTCAGATAGAACAGCTTGAACAATCTTGGCCAATCGCTGTATGAAGCAGAACTTTTTAATGTCTGAAAATTTTGCATAATAAAAAGGAAACTCTCGGTTCCATCACATCACTCAGATTGGAACTCAGATTTGTAGAGGTAGAGGTTAGCACCTTCCTTCAACACCTCTGCTTCTAAACACCTTGGAAGTCAAGACTAGGTCGTGAAAAGCTTCTTTATATATATATATATATATATAATTATTAATAATAATAATTCAAAAATACTATCCTTGTTAAAACTGTGAGAGGATCTTTCCTGGTATGCGGGAATATGAGAGATTTAAAGCAGAGAAAGCCTGCAACTGGAAAGGAGTCTTCCAGGAACAAGATCTAGACTACACAACGTTCCCAGTAATACTTTGGAAGATTCTTGTTTGCTGTTCTGAAGACAACGTGCCAGTGAGGCCAAATGTACTAATTCCGATTTTCAAATATACATTTCAATGAGTTTTGAGTTTAAATATAGGACAGTAAATGACCCATTCATCATACACAAAATCTTAAATATCACCTTAGCCACTTCACCCCACTGAGAAATATTGGCAGCACTGAACTTGGGTGACATTGGCAGTAGGGTGATAGTTGGACCAGGTGATTTCAAAGGTCTTTTCCAACCTTAATGATTCCATGTTTCTATGCAAATACTGTACATTTCAGAGGTAAAAAGCACAAGACTACTTTTTTTTTTTAATGAATTTAATGTAATGAGGCCAAAAAGTAATTTACTTCACCAGTTTGTTGAATCCAATCGTGTCAGTAATTAAGCAAATGCTTTCTATTTATGTCTTTGTTACTTTCCTGAGTATTTCTACTGAAGGATTTTATTATTCCTACACCTACATTTATTCATGACCTCAGAGCATCCTTTTATTTTTCTTGAATTTGTTATTGTGTTTTAGGCAAAGATGTTTCAGAAACAGAAAATTAGCATGGCTTTCAAGTTCATAGCACTTAAAATGGTTATATACCCAAAGAACCCCAAAAAGACCCTAGCACCTAGGATTCACAGGAGCAATGCATTGGGATTTGCATTATTTCTCAGTAATGCCTCCAGAATAGCAGTAGCCAGTGCAGGTAGGCCACAGTACATATACTGAAAGTACAGCTGCTCTCCAGTAACTGATTCTGTATGGTGACCCAGACATTAGGATGCTTACTGTCTGAATATGACTCCTTCACTTCAAGTAAGCTGTACAAAACTAAAACAGCTCATGATATGTCAGCCTTTTGATGGATACATAAGTACTGTCTCATTTTGTTACTGCTTGAGAAGATTTGACCTTGGGGCTCTAACAAATCACACAAACTGCCCGGACAGCACAAGCCAATACTATTGCACACAAGCCAGGAGGCTCTCAGGGCAGCAAGAGGTATCTACTTGAGAAAACTGCAGGCAGCTGACTTAGGAGCAGAGTGGAATGCTGCTTTAAAGTTCTCCATTGTTATTATTATTACTTTAAAGGAGTATTTTGGAATTCCTGCAGTTGTCTGCTCAAGGTTGATCACAGGTTCTCAGCAGCAAAACCTGAAAATGCTGGACTCTGGCCAGATGCTGCTGCCCATGCTCCAGACAGTGGCAGAACTTCACAATGCTGCTGCTGCAGAAGGTGAAGGGATAGAGAACCCGGCTCAGTGAGCCAGAGGCTCAGAGATACTGCTAACTAAAAACAAAATCCTCAAACCCTTAGAAAAATCTACATATCAGAGGCTGGGTATGTTAAAACATCCTAGAGTTTTTCATTTAGGTTCATCTGAATTTGAACTAATATTAATTACTGTATCTAGTGTATACTCAGCAACAAGCTGGTATAGATTGCAGGCATCATTAGGTTGTTTCAAATAACACTGATCTGATTGTGCTCTCTTTACTATCTAAACACAACTTTAGTCCATGAATGGCTCTACCAAAGAGAGTTTGACCATTTCTTCTCTAGAGAGAAGAGCGTGGAGAGGACCATGAGAGAGGGAGCAGGGAGAGTCTGGCTCTCAGGCCTGCCCAGCACAACAGTATTGGTGCAAATGACACCACCCTCGACCCAGGCTTTTCAGTGAATTGTACCCTGCTGTGGGGCTGCTGCAGCAGGTCTCCACTTCATCTGCACCTCTCCCAGGCTTCCGCATGCTCTTCCCTAAGCCACTTCTCATGAAACTGCGTTCATCAACTCAGAGGGAGCTACAGGTCCTGGTACAGTCTTATGAAAATTTGCAGTTGCCATGAGTTTCCATTTATTCTCATCTACAGCTAGATTATGATCCTCTGGGACTACTGTGGGTAGATGCAAGAAAGGACAAAAGTGTTGAAAACTGGTCTCTTTGGAGACATTCATAAATAGTTCTTCAACTACATCCACAAGGGTGAGAGATCCTGCCCTTATAATTATAAAACACTAAGAAAACCTGGAGGGACTAAGCTATAGCAAGCCATGCATAATGGAAGTGAACTTTAATGCAGGTTGATATGACACAACACCTTCTTCACAAAAAAAAAAAAAAAAAAAAAAAAGAAAGATTACCATACATGATAATGAATTTTCAAATAATATACATAGAAGTGCAATAAAACTAACCAAATCTGTGGTGGTGGTTGCTTTTCACTAGACTTTTCATGGCCCAGTACCCTGTACAATTCTTTCAGCAAATTGCATTCGTATGTTTGAAGCTATCTACTACCTTGGCTGAACACGTGGAGCTGTTCTACACCAGTTGCAGATGTGTAGGCTAACTTGGGTAATTCTGAACTCATTTGGGGGTAATTTCACCTGTTTACCAATATTTTTGGAAATTTAATTTATAATCTCTGTGACTAGAAAAAAACAACTATAAATGTGTATTGCATATGAAAATTTGAGTAGACACTCACAATTTACTTAGTTCCCTTTGAGGGGAATGGGAAAGACTCACAGTACTTTCATTACCTGTCCCTAAGTGTTTTTTGTCAAATTTTGATTCTACCACCATTCTTCAGTGACAAACGTTAGGTATGACATTTTTTGACACAATGTCAATAGTGACATCAGTAATATTTGACACAAGGCACATTGGGATTATTTGATGCAGACAATTGGATAGCTCAAGGGACTGGAGAGCCAATGCATAAAGAGTTTTACTTCCAAGTCACCAGTGTATATCTAGCCCAGTGTTTTATAACTGCTACCAACTGATGGCTCCTCAGAGCTTATACAGAAAGAGTTTGCATGTATTGAGCAGATGTCTAGAAAACAAAAGTCAACACAATAAATTACATTAATCTGTGTCCTATGCTGAAACACCATGGACTGAATAGCCAGCAAAGCTATTCTTCTACTGCTATCTGTAATTCCTTTTAAAAACGGTTGAATCCCAAAGGAGATATGGGAGGATCAAATGAGTCAGAGAGCACTACAGCTCTAGTCTCCTTCTGAATAAGATTTCTGTCTCAACAGCTTTCAGTCCCATGGATTTCATTAACAGTTAAATACACTTATGGGAAAATACAAATGTGAAATGTTACTTTCAATGATGTGTTTTCCAAATATTTCACAATTGCTTAATATACAGGACTCACAAATACTGAATAGAAACAAAATGAATTACATATATGATCACTCTAGAATTTCCTGGAGTGCCACAGTCCTGATTAAACAAAGCACTTCTACCAACATCCAATAAAGCACTTATCTAGGAGCTGAGTCTTGCAATATCTGTTAGGCACCTGGCTGAGCTCCTGAATCCTGCAATAGGCACCACCATTATGCAAAAACCTGGAAGTTCTGGATATGAACAGGAAGAGGTGTTAGTTCTGGGTACGTAAGAACATACCTGGACCTACATGGACAGTCACCTGAATAAGGTGCCTAGACACTTTGAGAATTTTATGTTACTAAGCATCACACGTAAAGATTTAAGAATCTAAATTCCATCACATAGTGTATGGATCCTGTCTAGAGCAGATATTTAACATTTGTGTCTTGTTTTAGGGTTATGCTCATGTCCAAACACCACCAGCACCTGCAACTTCACATGAGCAGGACTTCTTCATTAAATTAGATCTATTTTATTTTTAAGTTCAGAGCTAAGTTTCTTATTTATAGATACTTAAAAAAAAAAAAAGCAAATGTCAAAAAATAGGGTTAATGTACATGCAAAGTGTACTCTTTTTTTTCTACTTTTTACTTTATATTGTTTTTGAAAAGAAGGGCCACTTTAGCCTGTTTGTCACAGGCAGTCATCAATATGACTACATGTTAGATTTGAGGGCCACATTCAATCAGTAGCTACAACCAACAGGTTACCTTCAGATTCTTCTGTGTGTATATATATATATATATATTTTTTTTTTTAAAATAGACTATTCCAACTCCCAGACTCCTTCATTGTTCTGCAAATTGTGGTTTCCATAAAGAAAAAAAAAAAGCCATCCGAGCTGGGAATCAAAATACATTAAATATGCTCACTGTCTCTTAAGAAATTATCCCACATTGTTATATATCATAGAAAAAAGGCAAAGCACAATTTGTTAATCATGTGTTTGGATATCCTGTCATATTGCAACTTCTCAAACAAGTTACATGAATAAAAATGCAAGAACAATATGTATTTCACTGCAACGAAAAGCAGTTCTGGAGCAAACTGATGGGCTGAACCATGAAGGAAGCTAGCAGCGCACCACTTCCACAAAATAAACTTCCACAAGACTTCACAGAAACCAATGCCACAGTACATTCCCACCTGTCTCTCAAAGTCAAAATGGATATCAACCATTTTACACATGCATATAAACAACTGGAATTTTCCCAACCTGACGTCAACAAAGCTAGAGCAAGTAGTCCACTGCTGATTCACAATTCTCACCACTCTCAAAATTCAAAAATTCCCCTCTAGAAAGCACAAAGATGCTAACCAGTGATAACTGCTTCTTCCCACCACATCATTTAAAACATCAGGTATGTGATCAAGCCTCATTTTGCCAAAAGCTTCACATCACAAGGTATATCGCATGCTTCTTGGTCCAAGATTTTTGGGCAGCATTGTTCTAGGCACATATAAACACTCTCATGAGAGGGTTGAGTTTATGATATAATTCCAGCATGAACAGCCACTACATTTCTGTTCGGATGCCTTTACCCAAATAAAAACACCCATCTCTCCACGGCTGGACAACCCACTTTTATTAGTAGACATCTGTGTCATTTCCACAGCCCTAACCTAATGTAATCTCTCCCTTCCATTGTGAGTGCAGTTAAAGCCTCATTTCTGTGTGGGAAAATTCAAGGAGATCAATATCATTTTATGCCTCAACCATTCACTTCTTCAGAGATTTAACAGTATGTAGGGAACACGAAAAGAGAGCTCACTGATTGCCACAACCTAATAGTAAAATCACATAACTTGTTCAGTGAAGAAATTATCTGTAGAATCAACTGAGACTGCGCATTCTCTAAAGCTTTGTCATGCAGGTTTTAAGGTCAGAATGTACAGCTTTGTAAATCATGGCCTTGCAAATCACAGCTTTATAAATCCCATGACAGACTACCATGGATGGGCTGGAATCCAACCCCAGCATGCACTTTCAAGCTTTGTAAAAAGCTAAATCTTAGCCCAAATTTCATTAAATCCTCCCTCTGTTAACAGGCTAAACACGAACCCTACAGCAAAAGTCCCCTGAACTTTAGTTAGGAAGTTTTCAAAATCCAGATTTTCAAAATCTCAGCCCGTCTGCAACCTTTTTTTTTTTTTTTTTTTTGCTCAGACCTTTCTCTCACTAACATTCCTCTTCTGAACAACATAATTTCTGTGGCCTGTGCAAGTGGCACAAGTGCACAGTAAGTCCACATACTAAAAAGGCAGGTGTCACTGACACAATAAACCATAATAGCTTCTTCAAAACTGTTAAAGAATTTTTAATTCATAGATCACTTGCCCAATAGCCTGCAATGGCTCCTGTGGAGCCGTTACGATCTATCAGGTCACTGTAGTGCCATACATGCACATTAAGTAGGCATGCAAAAATCATTAAGAAATTGGTGATGACAAAAATTACTCTGCAGGCTTGATAAAGATCATTTTTCTTTTTCACTGAAACATTATAACATTCATTCAGCTGGTAGAAAATTTTATCTGGTGGACCCCCCAGACAAGAAAGCTCACTCTACACAGCTCTACAGCTGTTTAAGGTCATTCTTATCAGTTCAGCTTACAATGAAGAGTTTCTCCCCTCAAATAGTCCAGTAGAAAGTCATTAGCAAATATTTCAACTAATGTGCTACTCAAAGTATGGCTCTGTTTCCTACACTACTGTTATTTATTCTGGTATTTTAGCTAACATTTAAACAAACACCGCACAAAAATAAATATTCACCCCTAGAGAGAATTTGTGGAGTCCAGTTAATTTGAACCCTGAATGATATTTTAAAAGCTGAGATATAGCCCCTTGAATAAATGCAAAAGCATTTACAGAAAACCTTAATTATGGCATACAGACATAGTGTGGAGGTGCTGCAGCATGCTTGGGGAAATTATAGATTTTTTGGTAGTTTTTATAAAATC
>NC_049180.1:20499041-20521541 GCF_009769625.2 Cygnus olor | reverse complement strand
TAGGAGAGTACATTGCATATGAAGATTTGAACTGTTCAGAAAAAAATATTTTAAATATTTCAATCAAGATGATTTTAATCATAAATTGAGCGGTTGTCAACAATCCTTAAAAAAAAAAAAAGTTGTTCTCGCAGAGAGAAAAAAGGTAGTGTGATTGCCAGGGTGACAAACTGTATTGCTCACACTGTTTGTGCAATACATTTGTTCATCTCATACAGTACCGATCATAAAAAACACAACTATCATAAAAAAAAGTCAGGACTACTGTAATTGGTAACTAAATTGATATTCTTAGCAGTGGTGCTAAGCCTGAAAGGTCAGCCCCTTGAAATAACGTATTTGGCTAATTTGGAAAAGTTTGCATTGACAATGTCTGTCAATAAAGAAGAAACTTGATCCATAAGGCTCAGAAATCCAGCAGTTCTCAACACATATATTATAAGTTATACTTGAAACACGTACATGAACAGAGTAGTACAAAAATGAACAAATTACTTAGAACTCCTTTGCATTTACTTTCCTGGAGTTTTTCTGCCAGAAGTTTTACACAAATAAAAACACTGACAACTGCTAAAGTTGACTTAAATATGGGTCTTCATTTACTGAGAGGTATTAGTTTGCAATTTAAAAAAAAAAAAAAAAACGATGTAAATAAAGCTGCAGTGTTTCACACAGGATTGCTAAATTATTGAAAGCACACTAGAATAGGGTTAGGAAAACACAGATCAGTGTTGTAGGACTGTTTGACTCCTTAGTAAACAGAAGCCAAACTGTGTCAGTTCTCAAATAAGAGAAAAGACTTGCTAAAAGCTTCAAGATGTTGGGAAGAATGTGCCCTACAATGCCAATTTACTGCAATAAACCTAGCTCAGTAACTAGACTGTGGGCTTCTTTGTGTCTCATATTCTGAATGCAGAAAAAAAAAGAAACAAGACCTCAGTGCCTCCTGCTACTGGGGAAAGAGCCTGAAGAGGACTGAAAACTGACAGCTCCTAAAAATAATAAAGCAAATAAAGCAACAAGTAGAGGCAGAAACAGTGATTCTCAGGAAGGACTGAAATGAAAGAGTCAGAGCTGCTAAACTCATTATCATAGGTAGATCTGTTAAAAATTAAACTTTCGGGTTGGAACCAAATTTGCTGCTGAAACTGGCCAAAAATTGACATTGCAATATGGCAATGTTTACCATGGAGAAGTCAAAACACTTAAATTCTGTCATTTGTATTTTTATATGCTGTATTACAATATAGTGTAACAATCTAAAAACATGAAATGTAAACTAGGCATTTCAACTCCATCAAAACATTTGCATAGCTTCCCATGAAAAAAAAAATAAGAAATATATATAATATATGCTGGTAGTCATGTCTTTCAAATTAAAAGCTTTCACCATACAAACCATTTTTAACCTTTTTTTTTTTTTTTAATGAGTTTGTGTGTAATGATCTGTCCCCACAAAAGGAAAGAAAAATTCTGAGGAATAAAAATCAAGCAGAGTAGATGGTT
The DNA here is from genome assembly GCF_009769625.2 of Cygnus olor. NCBI lineage: Eukaryota > Metazoa > Chordata > Aves > Anseriformes > Anatidae > Cygnus > Cygnus olor. The sequence goes on along the minus strand of NC_049180.1, from coordinate 20,520,035 downwards.
CGATGTTTAAACTGACAAGAAAAAATGAGCAGCTCCGAACAAGACTGGTCTATATAACTGCTACTGCCTGCTACTCCCTAGAACAACTAACACACATTGAGTTCCCCTTGTGCTTTGGAGTTTTGCTAACTAGGAAATGTCTCCTGGTCCTCGTTCCCAGGATAAGGATAAAAGCCCTGCCACTCCCCACAGGACCTGACATGGGTTGGCCTCACTCATGTTTTAGCACTCCCCAAATAACTCACCCTGTGCAGCTACTTGGACAACTTTTGCTTCATATAACCAGGATTGTCACAGTTCTGGCCCCCTGTTTAGTCAGGGGAGAGATGCAGGCTCCAACTCTGAGAATTTTCAACACCTTAAGTTAGACAAAACACCCAAACCCTAATGCATAAATTGTGGTCTCCCTGACCCACACGCACATCCCTTTCTCTGTCTTCTCTCTGCACCCTTCCAGGAAAATTTCAGTTTTTAGCTGAAAACCAGAAAGTTGTGTTAGGGTTGTTTTTTGTTTAAAAGATACAAATTGTCTTGAAGTACTTCTAGGGTAAATCTGTGGGAAAAAAGGACTCATTTGTCAAAAGCATGTCCAGTTTGCAATCTTCTTTTTAAAAAACAAACAAACAAACAAAAAAAACTGTTAAGTCTTACATTTTTCAATCGGAACTTTCCCTTTTCAAAATGTCTTCAAAAAAATAGATCATTATGAACTTACGCAATGGACATGAGTTAAAGAAGAAATCCATTCAGTGAAAAAATAGAGATTAAAATATGCATTTTATACACATTTGTTCTCAAGGGGTGTTTCACTAGGATATTTCAATTATTTCAATAAACACCAAAAAATTATGCCCCCCTTATAAGGTGTGAGACTTGGTCAAAGTTTTTATTTAAGGTCATGTTTGAGTATTAATATTTAAGCCAACATAAGGCTGGAAGCAGTACAGCAGTTGCAGGAAATGTGTATACTTTTTTAAAAATTTTATTTCAAAGCTACAGTGCTGTAGATTTCCTATTATTAGTAGTATAAAAAATTAGTACAGAAAAAGAAATTTCACTCCTACTTTCATATTTCTTTAGATCTTAACGTGACATTAATGAGCAAATACACACTAGGATGATGATCACACTGTAGGATAAAATGGCTCATATACTGTGTTGATAAGTTAAGATGAAAGAAATCCAGAACAAAGACACAACAGTACTGTGGAGATATGTTTAGATTCAAAAATATTTGTATCAGTCAAAGATAGAAATACCCAAGACAAAAAACAACTGATAAATAAAAACATCCACTTTTTCCACTTGACTGTATAATAAATACACTGTATATATTAAAGCATTACTCCATTACTATGCCTAGCTGCCACATGCAATACATAAACACATTATATACATATTTTCCATCTGATCTCTGATGCATTTGTAGCTTCTATTGAATATCAATGCCATTCCCAAGCATTTGAGGACAGAATTTAACTTAAGGGAGACAAAGAAGATGCTCAAGTAGAAACAGTACTGACACTGAAATCCTGACACCCAATGATGCAAGACTGTAGTTGACGTGCTTTTGAGTAAAATCTGAGATGATTCTTCCTGAATTTACAATTTTTTTACATTACAATTTGCACTGGGCAGTCTACTGGACTATGCTAGAGAACTTCATAGGAAACATGGCTGCAAAATCCAGAAAGATTTCTTGAAGGGCATGAGGAGCATGTAATATGATTGCAACACCCCCATAAAACCACTCCTATCCTAACTATGAAAATTAGCCAGATGACATTTCTTCAGTTAAAGTCTTTTGGGGGCCTTCCTTTTCAATAGCAATCATGCACCACAGATTCTCCTCTCCATTTTCTTTTCCGTCATATGAAGAGGTGTTTTCATTTTTATGTATTTTCTCTTCTCATGCTGACTGACTAGTTTACTTTATACATCACGACACTCTATTCCATCACAACACGGCACTGCTTCCTCATAGTGAGCCTGATCATTAGATGAATCACTCTGAAGTGTTAATATTACTACCCAAAAGAGATGAACCATGAGCATCACAGAAGGATGAGAAGGGATTAGAGAAGTCTACAGGATTGGTAACAGGATTGGTAACAATTTACAAATATGTCAGACACAGTGGCACATCATCTTGATTGAGAAGAACTACTATTTGCAAATTGTACTTCCATTAACATCTCCAGTACTCTCACCAATCAAGAATCTAAAATAAGCATTTTTAAGATGGATATATATATATATATATATATATAATTATTATTATTTTTAATGGCATCAACCTAGTGCCAGGTTGACAGGTCAACAGAAAAAGCCACTTTCGAGCAATGAAAAGCTGAAGCAAATACAAAAGGTGATCTGAAAAGATGCTGCAGCAGCCAGTCACTTATCATTATGAGGGAAGAGGAGGTTATTGTCCAAAAGAAAACTTTCAAACAAGTATGATGTATTATATTTTAGGAATAAATACTGAAATTGACCAGACAGTTCATACTAAATGCTACTTTTTTATTATTATTATGTTTAATACAATGTCTTTAAACACAACTAATTTCAGCTAGAAACTATAACTATTTAAAAGTTCTGCCTAGCAGCTCCATCATGAGTCAGGTACTGTATGTAAAGGTGTGCTGAGGGAAAAGTAAAAAATAAAATAAAAAAGAAAAACACATACTTGGGACACTTTGTCTTACTGAAGGGGAAACGTCATTTACCCAAGAGTAAATAATGGTGATATATATATATCGATCTTACTGATTTTGCTTCTCTTCCCCACTTAATTGGAGTTTGCAAAAACAATTGCCTAATAATATTATTTTGTGATTTTACACTTACTCATGTTGATGCTATGTGAAGGACACAAGCAGTTATTTTTGGTCATGTATTTGCAAAACCCTGGATTGAGAATGATTTGAAGAATTGCTTGTTTGAACTTTTTCCACTAAAGATAGGTCCACAAGGTACTGCATTGAAATAGGCAGGCTAACCTACATTAGGATGAATTAGCCCAAACAGAACACCAGATTAACACAGCTATATTCCTTTCAGGTATAAAGGTTTACATCAAGTAAACCAGGTATTTTTTTTCCTAATATACTCCGTTAAACATTTACAAGTTTTTACAAGACGCACATCTCTGCTGTCCCATCCTGAACTCAGCCAGAGCAGAAGATACACACCGAGCCCAAGCACAACATTCTGAGGTGAGTTTTGAACATCAGAAGTAAATTTAGGTGAGTGAATCAGAAGTAATTTTAGGTGGGTGAATCATACCATGAAAATAGGAGTCTGTTTATTTGTTGGTTTTTGAAAGCTATATAATTCTTACCCAGCCTCTAATTAAATATTCACTAGAAATACATGGAAAATTTGCACATACTTCATACTATTTTTTTTGTTCTGGAGACAAAATTAGTATTTACTCAGTTAAAATTATTATTGATCTTTTGCCAAATGAGAAACTGCCCCCGACTTGGTTCAGTGGCTCCATCTTTCTCCTCCTGACTCTCCTACTGCACACCCCTTAACTTCTGACCGCACCTGTCTCCCCTCCCATCCTTCATCTACTTGGGCAGCCAAGCTCTCCGGGAAAAGGACTGGGTATGAGGTGTTCAATACAAATTTTGGTCAGAACTACAAGGTTTTAATCTCAAACCATCAACCAGAAAAGCAGAAGAGTTATAAAATACATATTGGATGGATCTTCTCCTATGCCTCTCCTACACAGGCAGTCAAAGAAGGGAAGAACATGAAACATGGAAGGAAGCTTTCAAGAACAATCCAGCCAAGACAGGTGACAAACCTGCATGTTACCCTGAAGAAACAGGGTGTGAAGTTCAGTTCTGTATTTGTATTTCTAAAATGTTTGTATTTCTAAAGAATGTAAAATATCAAATATCCTTCTTGAAGAATAATTCTCCCTCTAGTCTCTTACCACATTGCTATACACTATAGAATAAATATTATCCTGTTCACATGCTTCTGTTTACTTAGCTATCTATATTTGATGCTATCTCGCAACATAAGTTTTAGTTCTGTCATCTTAAAATACTAATAGTTGTCATTCAAAACAGAAAGTGTGTAATAAAAACATTCTAGAAACTAATAACCCTATATTTCTACACTCTCAGCTTGGAGCTATGCATTTCTAAAAATGAGATTAATTATATGTTTGTACAGTGTCCAATACAATCAGACAGACCGCTAAACAACATCCTCCTAGCAATGAACACAGACTACATACATAATCATATAGAGAGAGTGTTCGTATATATTATGCAATATATGCAGTAGTAAATTAATAGTGCCATATTCCTTCGGCCCAGAATTTTGATCTGTAAGAGTTTTGGGGGTTTGGGGAGGTTTTTTTTATTTCTGTGAAATAACACAATCTGACTGGTGCCACAATTCTAGGTAGAGAATGAGAGAAAAGGGCACAGTCAATACCAAAGTAATTTATGGCAACTTTTTTACAAATATTTAGAAGCATGGAAGCACCAAGGACAGATACACAGGACAGATCCTTGAAGTCATAACATAACAGGGTAAGATGCTGACTTTATTTTAAGGCATCGGGAAAATATCCTTTGAATTCTATCTGTGAAACTTTAGTGGGAACTGTTTGGGACATTTAAATCTGATTTGGTCAAAGTATTAGCAAATACGCTGTAGGAAACAATCCTGAAACATCAAGAAGATGGACAAGATTTGTAACAGATCTTTTGCTGCTCCAATTTTTATTATTCTAACCCATCACCCCTCCTGAGGTGGCAAATTTTTATGTAGACTTTAAAAATTATGACCATTAGAAAATTATGTCTGCCTGTGTAATATATACATACGTATGTATGTAAGGTCTGTTTTTTAAACACACAAAGCAGAGAAACAACTTTTGCACCTAATTTGCCCATGCTACAGCTGTAACAGTGCATTAATCTGGCAATTGCAGAAAAATTTCTAATTACAGTTATATGAATGCACAATTTGCATGCATAATCACAACCCGTGAACTTGTAACTTAGGCATGCAGTAACTTAGATAAGTTTACTGCTAAAAATGTAGTAGTATTGGACTATGACATGCTTATGCCACAGAAGCAGGATCAATCTGTCAGCTTTTCCACAAAATTGAAAATTAGAAATCCTAGAATGTAGACAACAAGGTGATATAAAAGAATGAAAGAGACCCCTGAAAAAGAAAAAAAAAAAAAAAAAAAAACACTTTCCATCAGGGATTCTCAAGGAAAAGGTGACAGCTTTTATTTGGCTTTATTCTGCCCCAGCCACCATGGTCTTGTTCTTGGATTTCCTCTGGCCCCTGCCCCCCTGTTTTGCAGGAAGGCTTGTGACTTTCTGAAACATGAAGTTTACCTAGGATTTTATGCTATCTGATAACAGTAAAAGTTACTCATAGCAATGGCTCCAGAAAGCATCTCTGTTCCCAAGCCACAGGATGGCAGAACACTTTATGGATGTGCAAGGTGTGTTAAAGGAAGAGAATAAAGGCTTCACTTAGTCCACGTGTCTTATTGTTATTTCTGTCATTCCAGAATGGAAATCCTCTTATTGACCAAGGCACTAAGCAATCACCCCCATATGACAGCCAATAAAGAGATCCATTGTCGACATACTTCAGTAGAAAAGAAAAACAAATAAAGGGTATGGAGAAATGAAAAGGTATTTTCTTTTTAATCTTTTAGAGAGTAATAGCCATAATTGGCTTCCCTATGTAGTTTGGCCCTAGTTTGTCATAGCATTACAGTGAGAAACAGTGGCCTGCAATGATTTTTATACACAAACCTTAATGACTTCAATTGCTGCTAAGGATGCAGAATGGTGGCAGGATATGGCCGTTCACCATTAAGGCTCTAAAGCCTTCACAATTACTGAGTATACAGAATATTTATTATAGAGACTATGCCAGGCCTTTTTGTGAGCTGCCCTGGGCCTGTTCTCTGAGCCATATCAAGCAAGAAGTTTAAATGAAACTGCTCCCAAGTTTCTGAAATGGTTTAATAAAACATATACTGACTGTAATATTCAGTTTATAGTAGAAAACTATTGCCCCTTGGTTTGAAAAATGACCTCTAGTTGGCAATTTTTACTCTCAGCTTCATAGATTATAGTCCGCTGTTGGTCATTTTCTCAATCCACAGGGCAATACTTTTCCATAACAAGCTCAAACTGCAATCAGTATTTGTAGGCTGTTACACAAGTTGAGGATAATATGTCTCAACACATTCTATTATATGACTAAACAAAAGAAATAATAACCTGGTGACACAGACATATGGAGAAAAACAGTGCAATTCTTCTAATGCTGAAATGCCAGAAAAACACATTTCTTTGTATTGTACTAATTTATATTAAATTTATTGTATTCAATATAGAACAATCTCTAATTTGATTTTTTCATTAATAATGTTTTGTTTTCTATTGTCTTATGTCTGTTCTTATTTCAATGTAAAATGACAAATACTGAATTCTATTAGTATCAGATTTTAGAAATGACAGTGACTGATATCCTAACACTAAAATCATATAAAAATGTATTCACATACATACCTTAAAGATCAGTTGCTCTTGGGCACACAAAGCATACATGCATAAAAACTTAGAGTTTTGATATAAGGAAATTCTGATATAGTTTGTAGACAAGTTACAAGTAATTGTTTCAGCACCTGGCTCCACTATATAAGATGAAATACAACATTTCAGAAAATTAGTTCCCCTATTATAGAATCAAATAGATGCACTGTGTTGACAATAAGTCACGGAACAGGAAGTGAGAAATCTGTCATCTATTCCAAGATGTGCCAATGACAGACCTTAAGAAAGTATCACCCCACCTTCCTACACCACAGTTACTCTGGTCTTTAGGGCTAGTACAACTTACCTAGCTAGCTGGAGTGTGGCGAGGTTTAATTCTTTAATCAACGGATGATGAAAATTCTTGCAGATTCTTTGCTGTGAATGCAAAATATTTATAATTACAAAAGTAACATTCATCTGTAAATAAAAATGTAGTTAGATGTGACACCCACACACACTCTAAACCAAATGAATAACTTCCCCAAGCTGCAGCTACTGGGGTCAAGCAAAAGTGGATATTTTCTAGCTCGTTCATCTATAAATTAAGAGCTTTCTTTCCTTTAAATGAATACACCACATTTTCTGGGGATCTGGGGGCAGAAGGGAGAATCTTGGCTGAAAGCTGTAAGACCCAGAAGAGAAAAATGTTCATTGTAGACCTGTATATGCTGCCTCAGAAACTATATACATCTATAACGCTGCATTTTGAGATCTTAAAAGGGGTTGTTGTTGAGTTTTTGGTGGTTTTGTTTGTTTGGGGGTTGTGTGGTGTGTTTTTTCCTACATTTTCCACTACTGTTCCTATATTATTGCTCAACCATAGATTCACCTGCATTCTCAAGCTGAAATTTAAGTCTGGATTCATTTAAACATGGGGGAACTCCATCCACACACACTAAAATATTTGAGCTAAAGAACATATTTGAATGTCATTACCAGAAGATGATGGGCCTTTATCTAAATTCCTTGAAGAGTTGTAAGATATCTAACTCTTTAATAGTGTTTGGTGCATAAGATTTTACAATTTTTATGGTTTTAAAACAAAGTTTTTCTAATATAAAAAAGCCACATTTTTTTTTAGGGTAATGAAAATGGCACATGTGACATAGCATAATGGATTAATTAAGGAATATGATGTTTATCCTAGCTCCTGAGTTGTACATCTTCATAACTCACTCATAAAAATTAAATATATTATACTATGCTCCACAATGATATATCTTTTATTTTTACCTGTGGAAATAAATTATTCTAAAATGAATTACCCCGTATCCAGTAAGAAATGTAAAAATTACAGCAATGTAAATTTTTAAAATAACAGTGTGTATAAAAAACAATCTTCTTACTGTGCTTTTGAACTGTCATGTTACTCCCGCTATTATGAAATCATAATAGCTGCTGCCACACCTAAAATCAAATGCCATAGATGTTGTATCTCTTTATACACTGTGCATTTGGTACCTTAATCACAAAACCATATATAGTATATTTTAGGACTATTATTTTATTGCCGACTGCTTTTGTATATAAGTAACACACAACTATGAATTCAAAGACTCAAAATCTTCATTTCTAAAATCAACAGATGAAAAATCCCTAAATAAAGTACAAATATTTCATATTTAAATGAGCTGTTAACATTTAATGCTGCCAATCATACATGCAGTAAAATTGGTGAATTTCAAGGTACTTGGTATTTACAATGTTTGTTGTTGTTTTTTAAAATCAAATGATAATTTTAGGATAACCTACAAAAAATAGTCAACAAATTTTCTATAATATATTTCTGATGTCATCTTTAAATTCCTATGAGTGGTCAGCTATACTATGTTGTTCCATATCAATTCCTTTTACCTCAAGAAAGTTGATTCTGTGTCCTTAAGCTGCAGTGTTTCACTAAAAGTAAATTATCTGCACTTTATCTATAGAGTAATCCTCTTCCCCAAAACAAGACAGAACATCAGAGTTTCTAATCCTACACAGATAGAGTAATACACATAAACTGTACATTTTACAGTAAAGACAGAGTAATACGTTTGATAAATCATGTATGTGTCTGTGTACGAAGAAAAAGGTTTATCTCCTTTCCTGCAAGATGCGTCAGTATTAACACGCACTCCCCATGCTACCACTGCAACACTCTTTACAAGCTCTGTAATAGAGACATCTAAGTTTAAAAAATGAAGCAGCCCACAGGTCAAACAAGTTCCTGATGAGAAGTGCTTAACCAGAAATATTATTCCACTGATTGTAAGTTTTCATCCATACATCAAACCTTAGAGTCTATTGATTAAATAAAACTGTTTCTTTATTTCAAAGCATAAGAGAATTAAATCATCCCCATTGTTTTTCCTTGGTTTGGAACTATCAAGTTGTACACACTTGCCATGTGTCCCGCTTATAATTACAACATCCTTAAGGAAAGCTTATCCTGCAATGACTGATCACAGGTTTCTTGCCTCTTCCTCTAAATCTTCTGCTCCTGGTCATAATCAATGGCACTTGACGGCCCAATATTCTGATCCAATATGGCAAGCAATATGATCCAAGATCTGCTAAAAAAAAAATCAATAAATTCCTTTGCTTCAGGAAATTTTGCATCACGACAACTTTAAGCATATATAAATACAAGAATTTACTGCAATTATACTGGCACATCTTTCCTTTCTCATGTCTCTTTCACTGCATAATTAGCTGTATCATGCCTCAATTTTTCTTGCAGTCCCACATAACATAATCCAGGCAAAGTAGCCCTCACAAAACCTTATCCAAGTCAAGAGCTGCTGGCTTGGAGAACGGAGGATCTCTTCCAGCAAGCGTCCACATCAAAATATAGTGTGTCTGTATTCTGCTGAGTCCCATGTAGCATTGACCATGGCCTGAAGACACCATCAAATACTAACTTGGCATGAACACACAACAAACTGCTAACAATGTCTTTGAAGAGCACCAAGGAGGTGGATACAAAAATCTTCTGGGGTTTAGATGTGGGTGTTTTTTTGTTGCCAATTTTTGTTTGTGTCTTCCTCATGGAAAAAAAAAAGAAGTCCAAATTACCTTAATAGCTCCCCTGGGCTACTAGGTCTCCAAGACAGCCTTCAGCTTGATTCTAGTCTAGCTGCACCATGCCGCCCTGTGCTGTGCAACCATACTCCAACACTCAACACATACTGAAATGCAGCCAGAAAACCCTCTGTCAGAGATTCAGTTTCCATTCTGGAGGGTAATCACAGCTAGGCTAAAACTGTAGCGTCTAAGTTCACTCATGTCTTTCACCCTACACTTCTAGATGAAAGGGCATGCACTAAACTCAATTCTGTTACTGTATATACACACTTAGTAAATCAAATAAAGTGCTTTTTTTAAAAAAAAGCAAGGAATTTTTAATGTACTTCAGATCTTCTTTAAATTAGCATCACAGTAAATGCATAATTAGCAATAAATTAACAAAAAAGGAATTTATTACCTGTTAGTTATTTCAGTGTAATAGAGTCGCAGAAATGCAGAACGATAAGAAAGCACAGGCATCTGTACTAGTTAAGAAGGCTTCAGCTTGGGCATGTCCTTCAACCTTTCAGTCCTTTTCCACTAGAAATCACTAGTTCAGCATCACCAAAACTAAGTAAAGATGGAACCTTTCTTCTACTAAGTAGCACTAATTTCTGCTCACAGTACCATTGAGAAGAGAGGATCAATCAAATCACAGAGGTGGAAACCCTCCAAACATCAAGATGATAGAATCTGATAGAATCATAGAATGGTTTGGGTTGGAAGGGACTTTAAAGATCCCCTAGTTCCAACCCTCCTGCCATGGAGAGAGACCTCCCACCAGACCAGGTTGCCCAAAGCCCCATCCAGCCCGGCCTTGAATATTTCCAGGGATGGGGCATCCACAGCTTCTCTGGGGAACCTGTTTCAGTGCCTCACACCACCCTCTGAGTAAAGAGTTTCTTCCTAGTATCTAATCTAAGTCTACAACATACAGAAAGGAAACATTTAAAAAATAATAAAAATCAGCAGATATTAGGGCAAAATATAAATACAATTCTCTAAATCGAGAAACCAGAAGTCAGATCAAGAGCTCACAGCCAGGATTTTCCTCAGCTGAAGAGCACAAGGATTCTCCTTATGTATCAGGTCTTTGATACGTGATCTTTTCTTTCTTTTCAGACAGAACAGCTGTCCAGTGAGCTAGAAGAAATGGCCATGAAGACAGCTTTGCATCTGATATGACTTTGAGACAGAAAATTATCCCAATAATAAATGCTTTAAATGGAATTTCTATGGAAAAGAATAAATAAAAAATGTCATCCATGAAAGACTTTCTCTCTTTCTCCCTTTGAGCAAGCAATCAACTGTTACCATAAATATAGCTTTTTTGGCGGGGAGGGTGTGGGAAGTGGGGCAGTTTCTGATACAGAAGAGACAAGGTACGTACCTCAAAACTGCATTTGGAATACATCTAACCAAAAATGGGCAATAGCTGCTTTTGAGAGGACCACCACTGGGCAGAATGGAAAAAAAAATCTGCAGATTGTCTGGACATTGTGACCTGGGATATATCGTAACTTCCTTGATTCTCCTCTGTAAGGAAATGCTCCAAGGAAGCTGAAACACACACTTTGCTGGTTGATAAAGACACAGAATCTATGACACAATAACTGTAAGAAGAAATGGCTTGACTATGTCCAAGAAAAGCAAAACAAAGCAATAACAAACACCACAAACCTTCTCAGCAGAAGTAATTGGTACAGATCAGTGCAAATTTATTTAATCTAATGGATTTATATAAATTACATAAATAGAAGACTACAACCACTGAGATAATTCAGTGAAGTTATGTCTCTTTCCCTTTCCCTTCCCCTGAATAACTCAATGGCCTTTCTTCCCCCTATTTTCAACCCCCCTCCTTCATCCCTGCTTCTGGAGTCTTCCTCCTCTTCCACAGAAGCTGCCATTAACCCTATACAACAGAGTGGTGCACCTTCCATTGCTGACATCTGCCTGCTCTTCTGCCTCCTCACCTGTCCCTCCTGGCATCACTGGGTGCCAGCCCCTGCTCTCACAGAGGCTTTATATCCACAGACCCAGGCTACAGTTCTCAGAAATCATGCTCAGTGGGATTCTGACAACAGAAGAACGGGAGATAAGAACATAAAAGCAGCCCCAATGTGGTGCCCCATCAGGAAGCCAACTAAATCTGATAGACACTGTCATCTCTGACCTACAAGTAGGAAAGGGATGAGCATTTAGAGAAGAGAACAGCAGCTCAGAAAACACCTTTATATGGTCTGTAATCAGCCTGCACCACCTAACAAACAGAAAGTATTTGCCCGGGTCTTTACTTCTGGGATAACCAAATCAAGTCCCCCCCCCCACACACTCACAAGTTACATATGTGTTTGTATTTCTATGTTTCCCCTCCTTGTTCCCCACTTTTACTGTGCAGTGACTATCAGCAATTATTTTACAGAGAGACTCTATAACAAGCTTACAGGATGCCTTTAGTAATAAGATAATTATTTGTAACTCTATAAAGAATTATAATTTTTAATTTAAAAAGAAATCAAATAAAAACAGCTTTCATCTTTCCTGCCATGTGAAGAAAACATTCTCTGCCTACAACTCAAATTATCATTCTCTCCTTTGTGCAAAATGAATTGACCCAGAAAACTAAAAGGGTAAGAACCCATATTTGCTGGGCTTATTCAGCAGCCAAAAGTTCATGAAAAACACTGTTGTGTATCACATAGCAACCACTTGATGCCTATTGTTAAAATACAGTAGTTATTCAAAAAGTAAAATCTTGCATTCTCTAATAAGAAGCCAGGCTGCAATGTGTGTTTACTGTTTTTGGGAAATAGTCATCTTGCCATTTTTTCTTTTTCCATAGCCTTGGCATATTTGGTCAGCTATGCAATGCACAGCTACCCACAGGAGAAAAAAAGAAATACAAGAATTTTCCTCCAGTGTTTAACTCACAGGATAATGTCCATCCAAAGCAACACTTGAGATCACTGTTCAGAGAGTTAAAATGTGCGCTATTTTTATGCAGCCACACTTGCAGTAAAAATGTAATATTCCAGAGGAAGTGAGTTTCTCTCCCTTTCTTCTTCACACATCGCTTTGTGATTGAGCATTATAAGTTCTACATTTTCACCTCTTCCCAAAGTAAACTACCCCAAAGTGGTGAGGCAGTAGGTCTCGATCTTTGTCCCTTCCAACTGAACTATTCTATTCTAAAGTCCTTTATAGAGACACAAATGTCAATGTCACAATTGCGCAGTTGCACTTCTGCCCAGTACTGTTACCTGTCACTGCAGCTGTGCAGATGTAGGAACTTCACAGGTATCTCCCATTTTACCTTTCCTCCAAATATTTTGTGGTAATAAATGGTGTAAAAAAAAAAGAAAAAAAAATAAAAATAAAGGAGGAAAGAAAGTCCACTGTAGACTCCCAAAAAATACCAACAATTTCTGCTAATTGAGCCTTTTTACTCTAACATATTTGAAAGGAAGTGGCTGGTTGCTTAAGCAATACTGGCCTTCCCTCATCCCATGAAAGATGGAAGACGAACAGCTCTCAATTTCATTCACAGATGCAGAAGACTGTCTATTTAAATTATCAAAGCAAGGCCAAAAGGGTTCTTCGGAAACAACTGCTGGAGGAGATGAAGAAAAGAATAAGAAAGATATAAACTCCCTTGTAGGTGCTATTATGTGCTATTACACAAATAGCACAACTTAAAACTTCAAGATAATGGCATATTTAATACCAGAAGGGAATGGCAGACTTGCTTAGCATAACTTTGAGATGTTTCATCAAGGCTTTGTACAAACAGGTGTGCAACATTTTTGCTGGCTGTAAGATGCTTATTAAGATTATTTGCTTATCTGAAAGACTGTTTAAACTCCTTTTAGTAGCAAAAAGTAGATATAAAAAGGGAAAATGTGTGAACATGTATGTTTTTCCAGAGAAACTTGAGCCTAGCTGTATCCAGATAAGTATGTGCTGTTTCTATAGTCTCCAAAAAGAAAGTTGAGTGGTAGGCAGCTAATCCCAGATGAATGCATCGAGCTTGTAAGGAAAAATGTGAGAATGAATTACGTACCTGGGAGCAAAGAGGTGGGGGTTATGATTCTAGAGAAAGATGTTTGGCTGCTTGCAAAACAACATAGAAAACATGGATGGATTGAAGTTGCAGCTAGCTTGCTGAAGGTGTTTCTGCTTAATAGAACTCCTTCACCAGAGGTCAGAGAGGAATGCAAAAATAAAAATAAATCAAGTCTTCCTCTTAACCACTGGCTTACAAATGTGTGTATTCAAACATAAGTGTATGCCCCAAAAATATTTGGATCAGTCCAAAGTTAGATTGGTACATGCTTATACACAGGCATTGTCTATTCAAAGGAAAAACTTGGTTTGGTCACTGGTCAGTGATCTGGCCGTGACAGGATGTGGTAATTAGATATGACTTTTGAATAGCTGTAGTTACAATGGTACAGTCATACATGATTTATCAGCAAGATACTGGCATACTCGACAAAACAAAGCACAAGCTATTATTATTAGTGCACAACTAAAAATTAGGAACTATTTCCTCTAAAATAATAAAAAGTATCTACTGAAGGATAATGCAGAACTTTCCTAGCACAACTCAAGTTCTCTCCTGAAAAATGTATGCTTCTCTAAGAAACAGGTTCCCAGCACTGGGACTGGTAATTTATGATTCACCAAAACACTCCATAGAACAAAAACGGAATACCTACACTGCGCCTATGCAAATCACTAAGAATAAGTGACTCTAAGGACCAGTAAGAACAAAGCCCAAAACCCCTATCAAACATTTTTTGAGGTTTGAAAAAGTCAAGAGAAAGTGTAATTTTTTTTTAAATGGGGATAAATTGGGATTTCTGTAACAATTGACTCGTTTTGCCTGCTTTTTTTTAGCTAAGGATCTCAAAGAGCACTCCAAGCGTTAATTAAATTACAAAGCATTTTCGATACAGGTAAATGGTATTATGCCCACTGGGGAACCAAGAGAACATTTATGTTTCATTACTAAAGTCACACAAGTAATTCAGTGACTAGTAATATAACACAAGAATTACTAGTTGCTACTTCTTCCTGATGGCCTCAAAGGACAGAAAAATTAGTCTTAAAAGACAAAAATATTTTCCTCTTGTGCTTTTCTACCTTCAAAAATTAGGCTTTTTATTTTATTTTTCTTACTCGGTTTACTGGTACTCTTTTCTTTCAGAATCACGCAAAGGAGATCACTTCCTAGTCTACCTAAGTTCATTCAAGATCACAGTACAGCAATACGGACAGGAACCTAAGCAAGGAGAGTGAATTGTAATCGTGCTTTTTAACTGCTTTTGCAGCCACGTCAGGACCCACCACGCCCTGTTTCTAACCAGCCATATTCCCAGAGACAACACGTAAGAGCCTCTATCCCACCAGAACAAAGATGGAAAGATGTGCAGATGAAATAATCACTCACTGGCCAATTCACTGACTTCCAATCCTACTTTACCAAAGAAAAAGACAAAATTCCCCCATGGAAGCCAGTCCCTCGTGCAATTAATACAATCTCCCACTGAAAGGAACAACAGAAAAAAAAAACAAGGCTCTGAAAATTCTTCAGACAACGGAAAAGTCTATTCTGCACTAGAATACACCTATTTGGGGTTGCGTGTAAAGAAATGGGGGAGAAATTTCTCACTGACAACTCTGTTCTTAGCCAAGAAAGGAAGCTACCTGTTTATAGTCCAACTTGGCTCTCTGGCTAGTACACCTGCAGGATCCAGAGTAATAAAGCAGTAGGGTAATGCAGTCAGCATAGGAGACAGTCCAGTGACTTACAGTGCAACCTAAGGCATCCCTAATTCAAGGCTAGTACAACTCTTTTAGATCTTTAACAAATTATATCTTCATTAGTAAACTGAATTTGGAGAGTACTTCATGAAAGGTTTTTCTGTTCAGTAAATAAGTATTTATTACTAAAAACAGGGAAGCATCTTTTTGAACTTGTTTTAAACATTTTGAATACAATGTTAAGGCAAGATTTCAAACCTTGCCCCTTATTTCTTGTTACATCATGAAGAACGAGCCACACAGAAGAGATGAAAATGTCTTCTATTTAAATGACCAAGGCTTAAGACTGTTTTTACCATGGCAGGAAACAAAGCTGCTGCATATATTTCCAGTAGTATTATTGTTATACGGTGTGACAATCATCATCTTTTTTTCTTTTCCTAAAAATGTCTAAAGAAGCACACAGTTTATACACTGCGTTCAAAATATTTTTCTTCGTTTATGCTGATTGCATATTTCAAATCCTGTTACAGCTGTATCGCTTAGCCTAAATCAAATAAGGAATCCACATAAATGCATACACACACTTTCCTTGTTTTTAGACATTGCTGATATTGACAAGATTAAAATATTTTTCTCATTCATTATTTATTGTGATATGATGAAACTGTAAGAGTAGGTATTTAACAGAACATCACAAAGTAGAGTTAAAATGTGGACATGCTGTTTCATTTTGATTTTACTGTGACACTGTTAAGTATGTGACTCCCTGACTGCAATAATGACATCTTTAGGTGATGAAGATTTAAGATGCTTTGCAAAGATGCAGTGTTATCCAAACCCTTCAGCCATGCTGATTAGTAGCAATATCAAACAGAGGAACCCAATATTCCACACTGGAAAGTGTGCCATGACTCAAGTCCTCCTCTAGCAGGGGTCTGGGGGAGTTTGTGCTCAGTGCAAGAGCAGCAAACTCTCACACTGCATCAGGTACATAAGTGGGATGACTGGAAAAGCCATCATAAATACACAACTCCAACACTCCAGCACCATCGTTTTTTGTCACAAAAAAATATATATCTTCTGGATAATTCCTCCTCTTCTGAGGGGAACTGGCACTACGCGACAATGGGAGTTTGGGGTCATGCAATGCTATTCCTGCTTGAACCTCAAGTACGTGGTACATATGCATGAGTCTGTTTTTCAAACATACATATCTTGGATTGAAAACAAGAGACATAGCACTGCACGATCCCAGTTTCCAACTCACAGTTGGGCACCATTCCGCATGTTTCTGTTGGCACAGAATTAAGGAAATGCCGAACAGAGAGCACCACAGCAAAGACACTGTAACAAAAACTGGTACTGCTGGGCAGAGCAGCATCAACCTTGCCTCCTGTAGTATGCGGCAGTATCTGGGTTAGAATGCAGCAAAACACATTTTAGCCCAAATGCTTATTTTTACATTCTACAATCTATGATAAATATAGGTGACTAATCAGAAGGTACTGAATGCTTAAAATACACCCTTAACAAAACAATGTAATGCACATCTCTCTTTACATGTCAAACAATTTGCCTAACAAATCATAATAATGCAGAATGATAAAAAATTCAACCATCAAGCCCAAATACATGCATAAAGATTACCATGGCAAAGAATTGTGCATTTCATTAAATATGTTAAAGGCAAAAAAATTCAGCTTTGAAAAATAGTAATACTGTCTTTCAACAAAAATATTATAGGAAGCTATGAATTTGGTAGATCTGAATAGGATGTTGGTACATGTTTTACTAAGGTAATATAATGGCACACTATTATTAGATCACATTAATCATTACTGTGCCAAAGGCACTGACAGCACCACTGAAAAGGATTGAAAGGGCTGGTAATGGATATAAATTACCCATTGTGTGATAAAAGGATTTTTACTAAGAAGGTAAGAATAAAACAGCAAATTTCTAATATAACTGTTGTGTAAAAACCAAAATAAAAGTAATCCAGTTAGTAATATCCACAAAATCAGAAAGTAAGCACTTTTGAAACAAGATAAAGTCACAATAAAAACTGTATACAATGTAAAATTAATTTCGTGGTGCATAATATTACTATCAATTTAAATAGGTTACATGATGACCTCTATGGGGTATGGTCAACAGAAAGGTAAGCTTTGTTAATTAGAATCAAGTATGAGCTTCTGCATGTGTATTTTAAGTTTGTGGGTTTGGAATTTTGTCGTATATTTAAAAAAACTATTATGGTTTCATGACACCCCCCTGAAATTCAAGACACATTGAGAGTTTTCTGTTTTTCGCACTAACATCACAACAAACAGCACATCACTCACATGGTTTTATTTGGATTCCAATTGCTATTACAAAATGAACCATGTCTTTGCTGAGCTATTTAACCATTTGATTGAAACCATTTGTATTACTAATTGTCCAGTTCTGTGCTTCTCCTTTACTCTGGCAAGTATTTCTTCGTATTAGTAGGGATCAGCAAAGTGAATTGGTCAAACTGCATTCTTATTTACGGTATTAAAAATCCATATATTTTCTCTGAAGCTGATGGAATTATTCTAGAATCAAGTCACTATAACTCTGGTCAAGTCAGTTGTCTAGAATAAAACCCAGTAGCTCACATTCAATTAGTAAGTTTTAAAAACTGTGAGCCATATTCTTAAATGATATAAATTCTTAAGTACAGACATCAATCCTGAAAACACTTACATCCACGCTTAACTTTACTCACGTGAGTAATTCCATTAGCGTCAGTAATTCAATACCTGCTTATGCATTTGCAGTACTGAAGCTTTAATATGCCTGAACATCCTCTCACTTACATATGCTATAAATCAGCACCATTCCTCTGAATCACACAGTTTCTACTGATTCACACGATATAAAAATGAGTGGACAATCCAGTATAACAATTATAATAAAGAAATAACATAAGAATTTGATTTAGAAGCAGAAGCTATCAGAAATTTTGATTTAAGAATCAATTAACGCATGTAGAATGTGGAATTAATTATTGGTTATTTCCTAGGAAGCTAGACTTTTATTTCAAACTGAGGGCCAAATAACCCGATTCTGATTTCACACTGATTTCCACACCAGTCTGGTTTCTCAGACTTTACAGGAGCTATTCTTTTACTGCACAGGAATAGCTCTGAGGAAAATCATATACACAATGTCGTACACCCCTCCACCCACTGATTTTCATGGGTGTTCTTCTCATGCTAATATACAAAAAGAATATGGATCTTAATAATTTGCATGAGATGTTCTATTGAACTTCTGGAAAAAAAAAGTGATAAAATTAATTTAATCATGAGCGTCATGGATATTTTTTGTAAATCAGCAGTCTGTTGATAAAGTAATAAATTATGATTCATTTCTAATAAAATTATTACATATCAACCATATAAGATGAATGCTCATGATTTTACCAAGCAGATTTTTTTTCTTGAAAAAATCTATTTGTAGCTTGTGACATCCAAAAGAACTACAATAAAGAGTTTTCCTGAAGACATGAACATAATATTTTTGAAGACGTGAAAAAAAAGTGAGAACAGATTTTAAAATCTAATTTAGGTACTTTATTTTTATGCCTCTTTTTTAATACAAAAAAAAATAAAACACTAAAAAACTCAGATGCATAAGCAGAAGAAAATATTGTTAAATAAGTTTTCTTACCAGTTACTCTTAACCAATGTATCTGTTCCCTGGCTGAGGAAATTCTTAAAATACACAGGATAGGTACTGAAGGTCGCAACTGTAAAAAAACTGTGAGAAATTTAGTATGTCAAAACTCAATGTTTGAATCAGACATTTATGTTAAAATATTACAATGCCACCTCAAGCAGACAATCTACAGAGCAGCAGAGAGTATTGAGAATCAGAATATTAATGGGATTAACACCTTTTATTTTTTAAGCCTTCATAATGTACATGTTTGGTGGCCATTTCATTTTTAGAACTAAAAAGTTCTTTCGGTTCTGGATTGTTTTGAGAGGGAAAACCTCCTCAAGATAATGCTGGGGGAACAGAATGAAATTCTTCTGATCCTTTCCCCTAGACAGTGCAGCAAAAGAGGACAAAACAGGATAAAACAAAAGTTGCATAGCATACTCCAGAAACCCAGTTATTCTCTTTGACATTGATATTCTAATCTTTCGAACTGAGTAAAAAGAGAACAGCTACTAATTGTATTTTTACTTTTTTTTAATTCCATTTTATAGCAGAAATTAGTCCTTTGTAGATGATCTCATCTAATAAACCCCACTTAAAAGAGATAAGAGCCAGCAGTAAAAGCCAAGCCAGAATACTTCCAAGATATTTGTCAGCAGTGAATTTAGGGCCATTACATTAGTAAGCAAAATAGAAACAAAAACAAAGGGCGTTCTTAGAGCAAAATAAAGTTCATTGGACTAAAGCTATAATCTGAAGAATTTATGACTGAGAATTCTAACTATGTCTGTTCCTATGTGTGTCTAACAAATGGAATTAAAGGTCATTTCCAAATAATACACTTTGTACATCTACATCAACCAAACTATTTCATACATCTGAGTCTGGTTCCGAAACCCCAGTTCAAGCAGCACGGCCTTAGGGCTTCACCTCACAAATACCGCTCACCCAGAGAAGTGCTGACTTCTCTGCAGAGCCCCAGTGGCTGGCTGCAGCTATCAGCGTGTGCAGGACTGTATCCTTCCTATCTGTGGGACATGATTAAGAGCTTGGCTATTTTATTGTATTTGTTTTAACTTGGTCAGCACTGACAGGACCACACTGCTGGGCAATGCCATTTGTTGACTTGAAGGATAAACAACAATTCTGAGGACTGCTATTGATGACCAAAACAATATTAAATAGTTCTGCAAATTAGGAGTTCCCTACTAAGCAGCATAGACCTCCACTAGTGCAATGCGGATGAAACACTTCCATGAATCCTCTAAGATCCTCCTATGCCTCACCTTATCCTTAGTACCTCCAATGCAAAATATTACTGCAAAATATCCCACTTTGTCCGTGCCATCTCCCCTACTCATTCCTTGGCTTCTCCACCACACCAAACACATGCTACTTGTTTTCATTTCAATGGTCTACCACGATATTCCCTAATCCCCAACTCCTTCCCCCTCACTTACGGATTGAGCCACTCTTTATCACACTCTTCGAAATACTTTCCAAGTGATAATTCTGCCATAGAACTTCTCTCACATAGAAGAATTACCCCAGTAAAAGCTTCAAACCCCTCCTTTATAACTCACATTTCCACAGTTAACTGCCAAAAATTCAACATTAGACATCTGGTTTGCCATCACCACTGTTTCTCACGCGTAGGAACACATTTCTTTTTTGCTTTCTCCTCATGCCTGGTTTTCTTTTACATGCCAATTGTCTCTGGTTTTATAGTTGAATTAATAACCCCAAAAGGCAAAGCCTAGCTCCTCGCTACATATTTGACAGTGCTGACCTCGCTGGGCGCTGAGTACAAACCCCAACTCTGCGCTGCTGCCCCACTTCCCACGGGCACAGCCAGCTCCATCAGAAGCAAACCAGT